>NC_069500.1:1133188504-1133383287 GCF_027579735.1 Bombina bombina
GTAAGAGGGGTCTAGTGCTCATTATATACTAAGTAAATGATATTATGATATTTGGAAGCCCCAGAATCATCACCAGGAAAAAGCATATTTCCATCTAAAGGGGAGGAGAGTCCACGGCTTCATTCATTACTGTTGGGAATTAAGAATCTGGACACCAGGAGGAGGCAAAGACACCCCAGCCAAAGGCTTAAATACCTCCCGCACTTCCCTCATCCCCCCAGTCATTCTTTGCCTTTCGTCACAGGTCAACTATCAGGGGGGTACAAGGAGCTCCCTAGGTGTCTCGGATATTTTAGTGGGGCGGAGTCCCACAGCTGCTCGTTCTCAGCAATTCACATTCCAGGTGTGGACAACTGGGAAGCGGACTTTCTCAGCAGGTAATCCTTCCATCCGGAGGAATGGGCTCTCCTTGAAGTGTTTGTGGAGATTTGTTTCAGGTGGGGGATGCCGGAGATAGATCTCATGGCGTCCAGACTCAATTGCAAAACTACCCCATTACGGGTCGAGGTCCAGGGATCCTCAGGCAGAGCTGATAGATGCCTTGGCGGTGCCTTGGGGATTTAGCCTAGCTTACATTTTTCCACCTTTAACACTTCTACCTCGTGTAGTGGCTCACATCAACCAGGAGCGAGCTTCTGCCATTCTGATTGTTCCATTGTGGCCGTTAAGGACTTGGTTTGCGGATCTGGTGGGGATGTCATCCTCTCCGCCGTGGAGGTTACCCTATCGCAGGGATCTGCTGGAACAGGGCCCATTTCTACATCAAAATCTAGATTCTCTGAGGCTGTCTGCGTGGAGATTGAACACCTAGTCTTGGCCAAGAGAGGTTTTGCTGAAAGTGTGATCAATACTCTAATTCAGGCAAGGAAGCCAGTCACTCGTCGCATCTACCATAAGGTGTGTAGGACTTACTTGTCCTGGTGTGAGAAGCATGGATATCTTTGCCATAAGGTGAAGGTATCCAGGATTCTGTCTTTTCTCCAAGACGGTTTGGAGAAGGGTCTTGCTGCCAATTCCTTAAAGGGACAGATTTCGGCATTATCAGTCTTGCTGCATAGAAGACTCGCAGAGTTCCCTGACATCCAATCTTTTGTTCAGGCTCTGTCTAGAATCAGGCCTGTCTTTAGACAGTCTGTTCCCACATGGAGCTTAAACTTGGTCCTAAAGGTATTGCAGAGGGTTCTGTTTGAGCCTATACATTCCATTGACATTAAGATTCTGTCCTGGAAAGTTCTCTTCCTGTTGGCCATTGCATTGGCACGCAGAGTATCTGAACTGGCTGCCTTGCATTGGTTATCTGGTTTTTCACATGGATAAGGCAGTGCTTTGCACTGGTTTGAGGTTTCTTCCCAAGGGGGTGTCTAACCGTTACATCAATCAGGAAATAGTGGTTCCTTCTTTGTGCCCTAACCCTTCTTCCAAGGAGAGGTTACTTGATAATCTGGATGTGGTTTGTTCCCTAAAGTTCTATCTTCAGGCTACGAAGGATTTCAGACAGTCTACATCTCTTTTTGTGGTGTATTCAGGGAAGCGCAAGGGGCAGAAAGCCTCTTCTACTTCTTTGTCCTTTTGGTTGAGGAGCTTGATTTGCTTGGCCTATGAGACAGCGGGACATAAGCCTCCTCAGAGGAAAACGGCTCATTCAACTAGAGCTGTGGCTTTGTCTTGGGCCTTCAAGAATGAGGCCTCTATGGAGCAAATTTGTAAGGCGGCTACCTGGTCCTCCTTACACACTTTTACAAAGTTTTACAAATTTGACGCTTTTGCTCCTGCGGAAGCTGTTTTTGGGAGAAAGGTTTTGCAGGCTGTGGTACCCTCAGATTAGGGTCCGCCTTTTCCCTCCTGGTTTTATTCAGTGTCCTCTAGAGCTTGGGTATATGTTTCCAACAGTAATGAATGAAGCCGTGGACTCTCCTCCCCTTTAGATGGAAAACATAAATTATGCATACCTGATAATTTCATTTCCTTCAAGGGGAGGAGAGTCTGCGGCTCCCGCCCGTAACTCTGATGGGCGGACTTAAATTTAATTTATCTTCTGGCACCATTTATACCCTGATATTTCTCCTACTATTCCTTGTTCCCTTGGCAGAATGACTGGGGGATGAGGGAAGTGGGGGAGATATTTAAGCCTTTGGCTGTGGTGTCTTTGCCTTCTTACTGGTGGCCAGGTTCTTGATTCCCAACAGTAATGAATTAAGCCGTGGACTCTCCTCCCCTCAATGGAAATGAATTTATCAGGTAAGCATAATTTATGTATTTTTTTCTACTAATAGAAGCATTGACTTTAGGTGAATTTGAAAAAGTAGTAGGGTTTGATTTAGAGATTGGAAAAGATTAATATAAAAAAATGTATTCTGTTACTTTTCCGTTTTTTAAAACATTTCTTTTAGGGCTCTGTGATATCATGAAAAATAATCAAATTTTTTGATGAAATATTACAATTTTATTAAAAAAATGCATTTGACTGTTAAAAACAGCAACATGTTTCCTTTGCAAATTGCACTGCAGATTAAATAGGCAAGAAAAGGACCCCATCAGTCTGCCACCTTCCATACATGTGCATTCCTAAGGATTGGAGCAACAAACCATGAAGCAAAATGGCAGCGTTAGTGTTACCTGCTTAGTTCTGGTTAATTTTGTCCACACCCTTTGACAGGCGGTTTCTTACATGGTACATATTACACAGGGAGAGCCAAGATATCATGAGTCCAAAGTTTGTTCTCACTATACTTAATTAAACCTTTTATAGTGAATCCAGTTTTGAGTTTTATACCCCTTGAAATATTTGTAAGCATAATAAATCATATCTATAAATGTACATGATCCTTAGCATCTAAACAGTAGACCTGGATTTATGTACTTATTATTTTTATTTTGTCATTTGTCCATGACTTTTTCCCACAGTCAAAATAATTTTTTTCAGACATTGCCTTGAGTAAATGTCAAAATTCAGAGCTTTTTGCTCCATGTGATAAAACCAAAATAATTATTTTCATAGTTTAAATCCTAGGAGAAGCATTTAACCTACATATTGCTCGACCTCTACGAGATGATAGATTTACTGATTACATGTTCAACATTAGTTTTAAGTACGTATTTATTTTTATTTTCCTACAGCAATGGGATTGATAATTTACTGACATTAAATGTAATTTAGACCAAATTAGTATGCTCATTTTCTATAAAAGGATTATTGTGAAGAGCATGCAATTTTAATAGTCGTGTGGCCCTTGACATTTCATTTGTAGTTTCATTATTTTTGTTTATCTTGTTTACAACATTACGTTTTCGGCTCTAGTTATAACAATTCACAAGCATTTAGGATAGCTTTAACACTGGGATCTTCCATCACTGGGCAAATGCAAGAAATACAATTAATATAGCCAAATATACCATAGTGTAAACAAAATGAAAAAGTTCAATAGCTTTGTAAGATTTTTTTTTTTTTATAAATAGTTTTGCTTGCTCAAGCACTGGCAATGATGGCACTGGTGCATGTTAACTCTGATGTGTCTTAATATTTTTTAAAAATATTTTTATTTAAAGACAGCAGAAGAGAGTTTGGGTATGCAATAGAGTATCAGAAATATTAGAAACGTGAACACATACAAGGCAAAACAAATAAAATTGGATGATGTTTATTTTTGGTGTCAATAGATGTCTTAAAGGGCCATTATAGTGATAAAAATGACATGCTCTAATTTTTTCACTAGTAAAGTTGCAGCGCTGTGTGTTTAAAATCTGCAAAATGGGGGGCGGAGCATGACCATGGAAGCGGATGGTCGCACGTAGGTGAAGCTCCGAGTTTAGAGTCACTAAAACCTGCTTATTTAGTGTTTAAGGGATAAGAATTACTTTAAAATTGCCCCATTTAACAATAGAGAGACCGAAACTGCACATAAGAGATCCCCAAAACGGATCGTAACTTTTGAAACAGACGGATCTTCCAGGCGATTGTAAGGCCCAATCCAGCCTCCAGTAACTATGCAGTTTAAGTGTCAGTAAACCTAAAATATAATGTTTTATAATTCTGCACATAGTTCACAATTATATAACATTATATTAGTGTTATCGTTATAAAACCTTATTTCCCCTTTGAATTTTTTTAAAATATGTCAGTTTTTCAGACCCGCTCTCTGAGCTCTTCTGAGTGGGTCTGTTTTTATTACACAGCGCATCGGGCCAGCTGTATAGTCACAGCCCGGCCCGACCCCGCCATAACACATAGTGCAGAATTATATAACATTATATTAGTGTTATCGTTATAAAACCTTATTTCTCTTGTAGTGTATCCAGTCCACGGATCATCCATTACTTATGGGATATTCTCCTTCCCAACAGGAAGTTGCAAGAGCATCACCCACAGCAGAGTTGCTATATAGCTCCTCCCCTCACTGCCATATCCAGTCATTCTCTTGCAACTCTCAACTAAGATGGAGGTCGTAAGAGGACTGTGGTGTTTTATACTTAGTTTATTTCTTCAATCAAAAGTTTGTTATTTTTAAATGGTACCGGAGTGTACTGTTTATCTCAGGCAGTATTTGAAAGAAGAATCTGCCTGAGTTTTCTATGATCTTAGCAGAAGTAACTAAGATCCTTTGCTGTTCTCACATATTCTGAGGAGTGAGGTAACTTCAGAAGGGGAATAGCGTGCAGGTTTTCCTGCAATAAGGTATGTGCAGTTAAAATATTTTCTCCAACATAGGTGTGTCCGGTCCACGGCGTCATCCTTACTTGTGGGATATTCTCTTCCCCAACAGGAAATGGCAAAGAGCCCAGCAAAGCTGGTCACATGATCCCTCCTAGGCTCCGCCTACCCTAGTCATTCTCTTTGCCTTTGTACAGGCAACATCTCCACGGAGATGGCTTAGAGTTTTTTAGTGTTTAACTGTAGTTTTTATTATTCAATCAAGAGTTTGTTATTTTAAAATAGTGCTGGTATGTACTATTTACTCTGAAACAGAAAAGAGATGAAGATTTCTGTTTGTAAGAGGAAAATGATTTTAGCAACCGTTACTAAAATCCATGGCTGTTCCACACAGGACTGTTGAGAGGAATTAACTTCAGTTGGGGGAACAGTGAGCAGTCTTTTGCTGCTTGAGGTATGACACATTCTAACAAGACGATGTAATGCTGGAAGCTGTCATTTTCCCTATGGGATCCGGTAAGCCATGTTTATTCAGCAAGTAAATAAGGGCTTCACAAGGGCTTATTAAGACTGTAGACTTTTTCTGGGCTAAATCGATTCATATATTACACATATTTAGCCTTGAGGAATCATTTAATCTGGGTATTTTGATAAAATAATATCGGCAGGCACTGTTTTAGACACCTTATTCTTTAGGGGCTTTCCCTAATCATAGGCAGAGCCTCATTTTCGCGCCGGTATTGCGCACTTGTTTTTGAGAGGCATGACATGCAGTCGCATGTGTGAGGAGCTCTGATACATAGAAAAGACTTTCTGAAGGCATCATTTGGTATCGTATTCCCCTTTGGGCTTGGTTGGGTCTCAGCAAAGCAGATACCAGGGACTGTAAAGGGGTTAAAGTTAAAAACGGCTCCGGTTCCGTTATTTTAAGGGTTAAAGCTTCCAAATTTGGTGTGCAATACTTTTAAGGCTTTAAGACACTGTGGTGAAATTTTGGTGAATTTTGAACAATTCCTTCATACTTTTTCGCAATTGCAGTAATAAAGTGTGTTCAGTTTAAAATTTAAAGTGACAGTAACGGTTTTATTTTAAAACGTTTTTTGTACTTTGTTATCAAGTTTATGCCTGTTTAACATGTCTGAACTACCAGATAGACTGTGTTCTGAATGTGGGGAAGCCAGGGTTCCTTCTCATTTAAATAAATGTGATTTATGTGACACTGAAAATGATGCCCAAGATGATTCCTCAAGTGAGGGGAGTAAGCATGGTACTGCATCATTCCCTCCTTCGTCTACACGAGTCTTGCCCACTCAGGAGGCCCCTAGTACATCTAGCGCGCCAATACTCCTTACTATGCAACAATTAACGGCTGTAATGGATAATTCTATCAAAAACATTTTAGCCAAAATGCCCACTTATCAGCGTAAGCGCGACTGCTCTGTTTTAGATACTGAAGAGCATGAGGACGCTGATGATAATGGTTCTGAAATGCCCCTACACCAGTCTGAGGGGGCCAGGGAGGTTTTGTCTGAGGGAGAAATTTCAGATTCAGGGAAAATTTCTCAACAAGCTGAACCCGATGTGATTACATTTAAATTTAAGTTGGAACATCTCCGCGCTCTGCTTAAGGAGGTATTATCCACTCTGGATGATTGTGAGAATTTGATCATCCCAGAGAAACTATGTAAAATGGACAAGTTCCTAGAGGTCCCGGGGCTCCCAGAAGCTTTTCCTATACCCAAGCGGGTGGCGGACATTGTAAATAAAGAATGGGAAAGGCCCGGTATACCTTTCGTCCCTCCCCCCATATTTAAAAAATTGTTTCCTATGGTCGACCCCAGAAAGGACTTATGGCAGACAGTCCCCAAGGTCGAGGGAGCGGTTTCTACTTTAAACAAACGCACCACTATACCCATAGAAGATAGTTGTGCTTTCAAAGATCCTATGGATAAAAAATTAGAAGGTTTGCTTAAAAAGATGTTTGTTCAGCAAGATTACCTTCTACAACCAATTTCATGCATTGTCCCTGTCACTACAGCCGCGTGTTTCTGGTTCGATGAACTAGTTAAGGCGATCGATAGTGATTCTCCTCCTTATGAGGAGATTATGGACAGAATCCGTGCTCTCAAATTGGCTAATTCTTTCACCCTAGACGCCACTTTGCAATTGGCTAGGTTAGCGGCGAAAAATTCTGGGTTTGCTATTGTGGCGCGCAGAGCGCTTTGGTTGAAATCTTGGTCAGCGGATGCGTCTTCCAAGAACAAACTACTTAACATTCCTTTCAAGGGGAAAACGCTGTTTGGCCCTGACTTGAAAGAGATTATCTCTGATATCACTGGGGGTAAGGGCCACGCCCTTCCTCAGGATAGGTCTTTCAAGGCCAAAAATAAACCTAATTTTCGTCCCTTTCGTAGAAACGGACCAGCCCCAAGTGCTACGTCCTCTAAACAAGAGGGTAATACTTCTCAAGCCAAGCCAGCCTGGAGACCAATGCAAGGCTGGAACAAGGGAAAGCAGGCCAAGAAACCTGCCACTGCTACCAAGACAGCATGAAATGTTGGCCCCCGATCCGGGACCGGATCTGGTGGGGGGCAGACTCTCTCTCTTCGCTCAGGCTTGGGCAAGAGATGTTCTGGATCCTTGGGCACTAGAAATAGTCTCCCAAGGTTATCTTCTGGAATTCAAGGGGCTTCCCCCAAGGGGGAGGTTCCACAGGTCTCAATTGTCTTCAGACCACATAAAAAGACAGGCATTCTTACATTGTGTAGAAGACCTGCTAAAAATGGGAGTGATTCATCCTGTTCCATTAGGAGAACAAGGGATGGGTTTCTACTCCAATCTGTTCATAGTTCCCAAAAAAGAGGGAACGTTCAGACCAATCTTAGATCTCAAGATCTTAAACAAGTTTCTCAAGGTTCCATCGTTCAAGATGGAAACCATTCGAACAATTCTTCCTTCCATCCAGGAAGGTCAATTCATGACCACGGTGGATTTAAAGGATGCGTATCTACATATTCCTATCCACAAGGAACATCATCGGTTCCTAAGGTTCGCATTCCTGGACAAGCATTACCAGTTCGTGGCGCTTCCCTTCGGATTAGCCACTGCTCCAAGGATTTTCACAAAGGTACTAGGGTCCCTTCTAGCGGTGCTAAGACCAAGGGGCATTGCAGTAGTACCTTACTTGGACGACATTCTGATTCAAGCGTCGTCCCTTCCTCAAGCAAAGGCTCACACGGACATAGTCCTGGCCTTTCTCAGATCTCACGGATGGAAAGTGAACGTGGAAAAGAGTTCTCTATCTCCGTCGACAAGGGTTCCCTTCTTGGGAACAATTATAGACTCCTTAGAAATGAGGATTTTTCTGACAGAGGCCAGAAAAACAAAACTTCTAAACTCTTGTCGGACACTTCATTCCGTTCCTCTTCCTTCCATAGCGCAGTGCATGGAAGTAATAGGTTTGATGGTAGCGGCAATGGACATAGTTCCTTTTGCGCGCATTCATCTAAGACCATTACAACTGTGCATGCTCAGTCAGTGGAATGGGGACTATACAGACTTGTCTCCGAAGATACAAGTAAATCAGAGGACCAGAGACTCACTCCGTTGGTGGCTGTCCCTGGACAACCTGTCACAAGGGATGACCTTCCGCAGACCAGAGTGGGTCATTGTCACGACCGACGCCAGTCTGATGGGCTGGGGCGCGGTCTGGGGATCCCTGAAAGCTCAGGGTCTTTGGTCTCGGGAAGAATCTCTTCTACCGATAAATATTCTGGAACTGAGAGCGATAGTTGCGTACATCAACCATCAGGGGGGAACAAGGAGTTCCCTGGCGATGGAAGAAGTGACCAAAATCATTCAATGGGCGGAGACTCGCTCCTGCCACCTGTCTGCAATCCACATCCCAGGAGTGGAAAATTGGGAAGCGGATTTTCTGAGTCGTCAGACATTGCATCCGGGGGAGTGGGAACTCCATCCGGAAATCTTTGCCCAAATCACTCTACTGTGGGGCATTCCAGACATGGATCTGATGGCCTCTCGTCAGAACTTCAAGGTTCCTTGCTACGGGTCCAGATCCAGGGATCCCAAGGCGACTCTAGTAGATGCACTAGTAGCACCTTGGACCTTCAAACTAGCTTATGTATTCCCGCCGTTTCCTCTCATCCCCAGGCTGGTAGCCAGGATCCATCAGGAGAGGGCGTCGGTGATCTTGATAGCTCCTGCGTGGCCACGCAGGACTTGGTATGCAGATCTGGTGAATATGTCATCGGCTCCACCATGGAAGCTACCTTTGAGACGAGACCTTCTTGTTCAAGGTCCGTTCGAACATCCGAATCTGGTCTCACTCCAGCTGACTGCTTGGAGATTGAACGCTTGATTTTATCAAAACGAGGGTTCTCAGATTCTGTTATTGATACTCTTGTTCAGGCCAGAAAGCCTGTAACTAGAAAAATTTACCACAAAATATGGAAAAAATATATCTGTTGGTGTGAATCTAAAGGATTCCCCTGGGACAAGGTAAAGATTCCTAAGATTCTATCTTTTCTCCAAGAAGGATTGGAGAAAGGGTTATCTGCAAGTTCCTTGAAGGGACAGATTTCTGCCTTGTCTGTGTTACTTCACAAAAAGCTGGCAGCTGTGCCAGATGTTCAAGCCTTTGTTCAGGCTCTGGTTAGAATCAAGCCTGTTTACAAACCTTTGACTCCTCCTTGGAGTCTCAACTTAGTTCTTTCAGTTCTTCAGGGGGTTCCGTTTGAACCCTTACATTCCGTTGATATTAAGTTATTATCTTGGAAAGTTTTGTTTTTGGTTGCAATTTCTTCTGCTAGAAGAGTTTCAGAATTATCTGCTCTGCAGTGTTCTCCTCCTTATCTGGTGTTCCATGCAGATAAGGTGGTTTTACGTACTAAACCTGGTTTTCTTCCAAAAGTTGTTTCTAACAAAAACATTAACCAGGAGATAGTCGTGCCTTCTTTGTGTCCGAAACCTGTTTCGAAGAAGGAACGTTTGTTGCACAATTTGGATGTTGTTCGCGCTCTAAAATTCTATTTAGATGCTACAAAGGATTTTAGACAAACATCTTCCTTGTTTGTTGTTTATTCTGGTAAAAGGAGAGGTCAAAAACAACTTCTACCTCTCTCTCTTTTTGGATTAAAAGCATCATCAGATTGGCTTACGAGACTGCCGGACGGCAGCCTCCTGAAAGAATCACAGCTCATTCCACTAGGGCTGTGGCTTCCACATGGGCCTTCAAGAACGAGGCTTCTGTTGATCAGATATGTAGGGCAGCGACTTGGTCTTCACTGCACACTTTTACCAAATTTTACAAGTTTGATACTTTTGCTTCTTCTGAGGCTGTTTTTGGGAGAAAGGTTTTGCAAGCCGTGGTGCCTTCCATTTAGGTGACCTGATTTGCTCCCTCCCTTCATCCGTGTCCTAAAGCTTTGGTATTGGTTCCCACAAGTAAGGATGACGCCGTGGACCGGACACACCTATGTTGGAGAAAACAGAATTTATGTTTACCTGATAAATTACTTTCTCCAACGGTGTGTCCGGTCCACGGCCCGCCCTGGTTTTTTTAATCAGGTCTGATAATTTATTTTCTTTAACTACAGTCACCACAGTATCATATGGTTTCTCCTATGCAAATATTCCTCCTTAACGTCGGTCGAATGACTGGGGTAGGCGGAGCCTAGGAGGGATCATGTGACCAGCTTTGCTGGGCTCTTTGCCATTTCCTGTTGGGGAAGAGAATATCCCACAAGTAAGGATGACGCCGTGGACCGGACACACCGTTGGAGAAAGTAATTTATCAGGTAAACATAAATTCTGTTTTTCTAGGGATGGAATTTGCTAGAAAATGCTGCTGATACCGAAGTAATGTAAGTAAAGCCTTAAATGCAGTGATAGCGACTGGTATCAGGCTTATTAATAGAGATACATACTCTTATAAAAGTGTATTTTAAAACGTTTGCTGGCATGTTTAATCGTTTTTTTATATATGTTTGGTGATAAAACTTATTGGGGCCTAGTTTTTTCCACATGGCTGGCTTGAATTTTGCCTAGAAACAGTTCCCTGAGGCTTCCCACTGTTGTAATATGAGTGGGAGGGGCCTATTTTGGCATTTTTTTGCACAGCAAAAATAACAGACACAGACATCCATCTTCTTCCTGCATGATCCAGGACTTCTCTGAAGGGCTCAAAAGGCTTCAAAAGTCGTATTGAGGGAGGTAAAAAGCCACAGTAGAGCTGTGGCAGTTGTTGTGACTGTTTAAAAAAAAAAACGTTTTTGTCATTTGTTATTCCGTTTTTGGTATTAAGGGGTTAATCATCCATTTGCAAGTGGGTGCAATGCTCTGCTAACTTGTTACATACACTGTAAAAATTTTGTTAGTGTAACTGCCTTTTTTCACTGTTATTGCAAATTTGGACAAAATTTGTGTTTCTTAAAGGTGCAGTAACATTTTTTATATTGCTTGTAAACTTGTTTTAAGTGTTTTCCAAGCTTGCTAGTCTCATTGCTAGTCTGTTTAAACATGTCTGATACAGAGGAACCTACTTGTTCATTATGTTTGAAAGCCATGGTGGAGCCCCATAGGAGAATGTGTACTAAATGTATTGATTTCACCTTAAACAGTAAAGATCAGTCTTTATCTATAAAAGAATTATCACCAGAGGGTTCTGTCGAGGGGGAAGTTATGCCGACTAACTCTCCCCACGTGTCAGACCCTTCGCCTCCCGCTCAGGGGACGCACGCTAATATGGCACCAACTACATCAGGGACGCCCATAGCGATTACCTTGCAGGACATGGCTGCAATCATGAATAATACCCTGTCAAGGTATTAGCCAGATTGCCTGAATTAAGAGGCAAGCGCGATAGCTCTGGGGTTAGGAGAGATACAGAGCGCGCAAATGCTGTAAAGAGCCATGTCTGATACTATGTCACAATATACATAACATGAGGACGGTGAGCTTCATTCTGTGGGTTACATCTCTGACTCGGGGAAACCTGATTCAGAGATTTCTAATTTTAAATTTAAGCTTGAGAACCTCCGTGTATTGCTTGTGGAGGTATTAGCTGCTCTAAATGACTGTAACACAGTTGCAATTCCAGAGAAATTGTGTAGGCTGGATAAATACTATGTGGTGCCGGTGTGTACTGAGGTTTTTCCTATACCTAAAAGGCTTACAGAAATTATTAGCAAGGAGTGGGATAGACCTGGTGTGCCCTTTTCCCCACCTCCTATATTTAGAAAAATGTTTCAAATAGGCGCCACTACACGGGACTTATGGCAGACGGTCCCTAAGGTGGAGGGAGCAGTTTCTACTTTAGCAAAGCGTACCACTATCCCGGTTCAGGACAGTTGTGCTTTTTCAGATCCAATGGATAAAAAATTAGAGGGTTACCTTAAAGTGATGGTAAACTCTTTTATTTGTAAATGACATATTTACATTGTTAATGTTATGTAATATCAAACCGCATTATTACTTTTTCATTTTCAAATGTAAATTATCAGTAATCTTACTCTTATTTTGTTCTCAAGTTTGCAACACAGCTCCTCGCCTCGCTCCGCCCCTCTTACATGTCCGTAACCAAACTTTCTATTTACTCCTCTCTCCTCCCTCTCCTTACGTCATCCGTAGTGCTCGTTCATATAATATATTTTCAGAACAAACATAGTGACACTAGAAATTAGTGTGATGTACTTACTGGCACTGCTCCAAGTAAGGAATGTATCCTAAAGTAAAAGTATACAATACATTCCTTACTTTCGAGTGCAGAGAGTGCCGTGTGAAAACTGACATAAGACGCATGCGTGAAATGGACTGTGCACGCGCAAAGTCTTATCCGGATTTTAATGCTTTATATTGGTTGGTAGTATCGTCGGGAATGCGCTAACTGTTATATTGCTAACAGCCTGTCTAGCGACTGGAGAGATGATTGGGCACAGGCAGGGGAAATCAATGTGACGTCACGGTGGGCTGGCAAATTTACGGAACGGAGACATTCTGTATATGAAAAATAAAAGGTAAACAGCTATTTCATGTTTAGATGGAAATTGCACAGGACATTAATATAGAGTATGACAATCCAAATTACAAATTCAAACGATACTGAGTTTACCATCCCTTTAAGAAAATGTTTATTCAACAAGGTTTTATTTTGCAGCCCCTTGCATGCATTGCGCCTGTCACTGCTGTGGCGGCATTCTGGTTTGAGGCCCTGGAAGAGGCCATCCATACAGCTCCATTGGAGGAAATTATTGACAAGCTTAGAACGCTTAAGCTAGCTAACTCATTTGTTTCTGATGCCATTGTTCATTTGACTAAACTAACGGCTAAGAATTCCGGATTCGCCATCCAGGCGCGTAGGGCGCTATGGCTTGAATCCTGGTTGGCTGACGTGACTTCAAAGTCTAAGTTACTCAACATTCCTTTCAAGGGGCAGACCTTATTCGGGCCTGGCTTGATGGAAATTATTGCTGACATTACTGGAGGCAAGGGTCATACCCTTCCTCAGGACAGGGCCAAATCAAAGGCCAAACAGTCTAATTTTCATGCCTTTCGAAATTTCAAGGCAGGAGCAGCATCAACTTCTTCCGCTTCAAAACAAGAGGGAACTGTTGCTCATTCCAGACAAGCCTGGAAACCTAACCAGTCCTGGAACAAGGGCAAGCAGGCCAGAAAACCTGCTGCTGCCCCCAAGACAGCATGAAGGAACGGCCCCCTATCCGGAAACGGATCTAGTGGGGGGCAGACATTCTCTCTTCGCCCAGGCGTGGGCAAGAGATGTTCAGGATCCCTGGGCGTTGGACATCATATCTCAGGGATATCTTCTGGACTTCAAAGCTTCTCCTCCACAAGGGAGATTTCATCTTTCAAGGTTATCATCAAACCAGATAAAGAAAGAGGCATTCCTAAGCTGTGTGCAAGACCTCCTAGTAATGGGAGTGATCCATCCAGTTCCGCGGACGGAACAGGGACAGGGGTTTTATTCAAATCTGTTTGTGGTTCCCAAGAAAGAGGGAACCTTCAGACCAATCTTGGATCTAAAGATCTTAAACAAATTCCTCAGAGTTCCATCATTCAAAATGGAAACTATTCAGACCATCCTACCCATGATCCAAAAGGGTCAGTACATGACCACAGTGGACTTAAAGGATGCCTACCTTCACATACCGATTCACAAAGATCATCATCGGTTCCTAAGGTTTGCCTTCTAGACAGGCATTACCAATTTGTAGCTCTTCCCTTCGGGTTGGCTACAGCCCCGAGAATCTTTACAAAGGTTCTGGGCTCACTTCTGGCGGTTCTAAGACCGCGAGGCATAGCTGTGGCTCCGTATCTAGACGACATCCTGATACAGGCGTCAAGCTTTCAAATTGCCAAGTCTCATACAGAGATAGTTCTGGCATTTCTAAGGTCGCATGGGTGGAAAGTGAACGTGGAAAAGAGTTCTCTATCCCCACTCACAAGAGTCACCTTCCTAGGGACTCTTATAGATTCTGTAGAGATGAAAATTTACCTGACGGAGTCCAGGTTATCAAAACTTCTAAATGCTTGCCGTGTCCTTCATTCCATTCCACGCCCGTCAGTGGCTCAGTGCATGGAAGTAATCGGCTTAATGGTAGCGGCAATGGACATAGTGCCATTTGCGCGCCTGCATCTCAGACCGCTGCAAGTATGCATGCTAAGTCAGTGGAATGGGGATTACTCAGATTTGTCCCCTCTACTAAATCTGGATCATGAGATCAGAGGTTCTCTTCTCTGGTGGCTATCTCGGGTCCATCTGTCCACGGGTATGACCTTTCGCAGGCCAGATTGGACGATTGTAACAACAGATGCCAGCCTTCTAGGTTGGGGTGCAGTCTGGAACTCCCTGAAGGCTCAGGGATCGTGGACTCAGGAGGAGAAACTCCTCCCAATAAATATTCTGGAGTTAAGAGCAATATTCAATGCTCTTCTAGCTTGGCCTCAGTTAGCAACCCTGAGGTTCATCAGATTTCAGTCGGACAACATCACGACTGTGGCTTACATCAACCATCAAGGGGGAACCAGGAGTTCCCTAGCGATGTTAGAAGTCTCAAAGATAATTCGCTGGGCAGAGTCTCACTCTTGCCATCTGTCAGCGATCCACATCCCAGGCGTAGAGAACTGGGAGGCGGATTTTCTAAGTCATCAGACTTTTCATCCGGGGGAGTGGGAACTCCATCCGGAGGTGTTTGCTCAACTGATCCATCGTTGGGGCAAACCAGAACTGGATCTCATGGCGTCTCGCCAGAACGCCAAGCTTTCTTGTTACGGATCCAGGTCCAGTGACCCGGGAGCGACGCTGATAGATGCTCTAGCAGCTCCTTGGTTCTTCAACCTGGCTTA
Source organism: Bombina bombina (assembly GCF_027579735.1). NCBI lineage: Eukaryota > Metazoa > Chordata > Amphibia > Anura > Bombinatoridae > Bombina > Bombina bombina. The sequence goes on from NC_069500.1 coordinate 1,133,203,533, forward strand.
TGTGTTTCCACCGTTTCCTCTGCTCCCACGACTGATTGCCAAAATCAAGCAGGAGAGAGCATCGGTGATTCTGATAGCGCCTGCGTGGCCACGCAGGACCTGGTATGCAGACCTAGTGGACATGTCATCCTTTCCACCATGGACTCTGCCTCTGAGGCAGGACCTTCTAATACAAGGTCCTTTCAATCATCCAAATCTAATTTCTCTGAGACTGACTGCATGGAGATAGAACGCTTGATCCTATCAAGGCGTGGCTTCTCTGAGTCAGTCATTGATACCTTAATACAGGCATGAAAGCCTGTCACCAGGAAAATCTACCATAAGATATGGCGTAAATATCTTTATTGGTTTGAATCCAAGAATTACTCATGGAGTAAGGTTAGGATTCCTAGGATATTGTCCTTTCTCCAAGAGGGTTTGGATTATCAGCTAGTTCTTTAAAAGGACAGATTTCTGCTCTGTCTATTCTTTTGCACAAGCGTCTGGCAGAGGTTCCAGACGTCCAGGCATTTTGTCAGGCTTTGGTTAGAATTAAGCCTGCGTTTAAAACTGTTGCTCCCCCGTGGAGCTTAAACTTGGTTCTTAAAGTTCTTCAAGGAGTTCCGTTTGAACCCCTTCATTCCATTGATATTAAACTTTTATCTTGGAAAGTTCTGTTTTTGATGGCTATTTCCTCGGCTCGAAGAGTCTCTGAGCTATCTGCTTTACAATGTGATTCTCCTTATCTGATTTTTCATGCAGATAAGGTAGTTCTGCGTACCAAACCTGGGTTTTTACCTAAGGTGGTTTCTAACAAGAATATCAATCAAGAGATTGTTGTTCCATCATTGTGTCCTAATCCTTCTTCAAAGAAGGAACGTCTCTTACATAATCTGGACGTAGTCCGTGCCTTGAAGTTTTACTTACAAGCTACTAAAGATTTTCGCCAAACATCTTCCCTGTTTGTCGTTTACTTTGGACAGAGGAGAGGTGAAAAAGCTTCGGCAACCTCTCTTTCCTTTTTGGCTTCGGAGCATAATTCGCTTAGCCTATGAGACTGCTGGACAGCAGCCCCCTGAAAGGATTACAGCTCATTCTACTAGAGCTGTGGCTTCCACCTGGGCCTTTAAAAATGAGGCCTCTGTTGAAGAGATTTGCAAGGCTGCGACTTGGTCTTCGCTTCACACCTTTTCAAAATTTTACAAATTTTATACTTTTGCTTCTTCGGAGGCTGTTTTTGGGAGAAAGGTTCTTCAGGCAGTGGTTCCTTCCGTTTAAATCCTGCCTTGTCCCTCCCATCATCCGTGTACTTTAGCTTTGGTATTGGTATCCCATAAGTAATGGATGATCCGTGGACTGGATACACTTAACAAGAGAAAACATAATTTATTCTTACCTGATAAATGTATTTCTCTTGTAGTGTATCCAGTCCACGGCCCGCCCTGTCCTTTTAAGGCAGGTCTAAATTTTAATTAAACTACAGTCACCACTGCACCCTATGGTTTCTCCTTTCTCGGCTTGTTTCGGTCGAATGACTGGATATGGCAGTGAGTGGAGGAGCTATATAACAGCTCTGCTGTGGGTGATCCTCTTGAAACTTCCTGTTGGGAAGGAGAATATCCCATAAGTAATGGATGATCCGTGGACTGGATACACTACAAGAGAAATACATTTATCAGGTAAGCATAAATTATGTTTTCCCCTTTGAATTTTTTTAAAATATGTCAGTTTTTCAGACCCGCTCTCTGCGCTCTTCTGAGTGGGTCTGTTTTTATTACACAGCGCATCGGGCCAGCTGTATAGTCACAGCCTGGCCCGACTGTGCCATAACACTAAGTGCAGCTCGCTCCTGCTTTCAGACACTGCGCTCACTTTAACAGACCCACTCAGAAGAGCGCAGAGAGCGGGTCTGAAAAACTGACATATTTTAAAAAAATTCAAAGGGGAAATAAGGTTTTATAACGATAACACTAATATAATGTTATATAATTCTGCACTATCCTGCTAACCTTCCTACAAAGGCAGATTTTGACACACTTAAAAATATAATTACATCAGAACTTTCATCCATGAAAAGGGATATAAGGGATATTGGGAACAGAATAGAATGTGTGGAAGAGAGCCAAGAAACTATAAATAATTTATTCGACAATGTATCCACCCACGCTAATGTACAAATCTCCCAGATTGAAGAGCTGCAAGAAAAGCTAGAAGATCTGGATAACAGAGGGCGCTGCAATAACCTAAGGATAAGAGGTATACCGGAATCTGTGGTCCACGCTGACCTCCATAATTACATACAAAACCTATTCAAACACCTACAAGAAGACCCACAAGCAGAAGAGGTGGTATTGGATAGAGCTCAGAGAGCACTTCGCCCTCCACTTGCACCAAATGCTCCCCCTAGGGATGTGATCCTGAGGTTCCTCAGGTTCACAGATAAAGAAATCATATGACAGGTAGTCCACACCTCTCAATCCATTCGACACCTAGACCACAACCTCCAAATATTCTTGGACTTAAGCACATCCACAATTCAAAAGCGAAAGGAAATTAGATATATCACAAAATCACTCCACAACCGTAAAATAAAATACAGATAGGTCTTCATATCTCCCATGAGGGACGAACCTTTACATACAGAAATGAACAGGATCTGCATCCTCTGTCGGAGGCTCTCGGCATAACCTTCCAACGCCCACACCCCTCAGATGTCTCTATCAGAGACGAAGCCCACACGACTTTACGACGTCCCAAAAGGGACCCCCTTGGGAAGTGGATGAGAGTACTACCTAAATCAAAGAAAAGTAAACCATACACGCCAGATCAAGCTTTGGACACTAACAATGTTACCTGATACATCTGATGAACTCCTACATGGTTGAGATAAATCCTGTATAGATGCCACCACTGTTTGATTTGATAACCCATTTATAGATATTAAGTACAATCTTATCTTGCATATACACCCCGGACTACCTGGACTCTCCGTAGATATAGTCACGGATTAAGAAAGTTACAAGTCTGATACAATTACAGGCTTAGGGTAAATTTAAATCAACCCACCACATGTGCTGATATTTTCGTATATGTCTCCATATATGCTGATACCAACAGCTATGTTTCTTTCATGTAATTAGCAAGAGTCCATGAGCTAGTGACGTATGGGATATACATTCCTACCAGGAGGGGCAAAGTTTCCCAAACCTCAAAATGCCTATAAATACACCCCTCACCACACCCACAATTCAGTTTTACAAACTTTGCCTCCCGTGGAGGTGGTGAAGTAAGTTTGTGCTAGATTCTACGTTGATATGCGCTTCGCAGCAGGCTGGAGCCCGGTTTTCCTCTCAGAGTGCAGTGAATGTCAGAGGGATGTGAAGAGAGTATTGCCTATTTGAATTCAATGGTCTCCTTCTACGGGATCTATTTCATAGGTTCTCTGTTATCGGTCTTAGAGATTCATCTCTTACCTCCCTTTTCAAATCGACGATATACTCTTATATATACCATTACCTCTACTGATTCTCGTTTCAGTACTGGTTTGGCTATCTACTATATGTAGATGAGTGTCCTGGGGTAAGTAAGTCTTATTTTTTGTGACACTCTAAGCTATGGTTGGGCACTTTTATATAAAGTTCTAAATATATGTCTTTAAACTTATATTTGCCTTGATTCAGGATGATCAATATTCCTTATTTCAGACAAGTCAGTTTCATTATTTGGGTTAATGCATATGAATAATCAATTTTTCTTACCTTAAAAATTGTTTTCAAATTGACTTTTTTTCCCTGTGGGCTGTTAGGCTTGCGGGGGCTGAAAATGCTTCAATTTATTGCGTCATTCTTGGCGCGGACTTTTTTGGCGCAAAAAATATTTTTGTCATTTCCGGCGTCATACTTGACGCCGGAAGTTGTTCGTGATTGCGTAATTTTTTTGACGTTTTGCGCCAAAAATGTCGGCATTACCGGATGTGGCGTCTTTTTTAATTTAATTTAAGGCGCCAATAATGTGGGCGTCTTTTTTTGGCGCTAAAAAATGTGGGCGTCATTCTTGTCTCCACCTTTTTTTCACATTATTTCAGTCTCATTTTTTCATTGCTTCTGGTTACTAGAGACTTATTCATTGGCATTCTTTCACATTCCTGAAACTGTCATTTAAGGAATTGATAATTTTGCTTTATATGTTGTTTTTTCTATTACATATTGCAAGATGTCTCAGATTGACCCTGGATCAGAATCTACTTCTGGAAAGATGCTGCCTGATGCTGGTTCTACCAAAGTTAAGTGCATTTGTTGTAAACTTGTGGTAACTGTTCCTCCGGCTGTAGTTTGTGATGAATGTCATGATAAGCTTGCTAATGCAGATAGTATTTCCATTAGTAATATACCATTACCTGTTGCTGTTCCCTCAACATCTAATACTCAGGATGTTCCTGTTAATGTAAGAGATTTTGTTTCTAAATCCATTAGGAAGGCTATGTCTGTTATTCCTCCTTCCAGTAAACGTAAAAGGTCTTTTAAAACTTCTCATTTTTCAGATGAAATTTTAAATGACCGTCATCATTCTGATTTGTCTGTTTCTGATGAGGATTTTTCTGGTTCAGAGGATTCTGTCTGAGATATTGACACTGATAAATCTTCATATTTATTTAAGATGGAATTTATTCTCTCTTTACTTACAGACGTTTTAATCGCTTTAGAGATGGAGGAATCTAGTCCTCTTGATACTAAATCTACTAAGCGTTTAAATTCGGTTTTTAAACCTCCTATGGTTATTCCAGAAGTTTTTCCTGTCCCTGATGCTATTTCTGAAGTAATTTATAGGGAATGGAATAATATGGGTACTTCATTTACTCCTTCTCAAAGGTTTAAGAAATTGTATCCTGTGCCATCTGACAAATTAGAGTTTTGGGACAAAATCCCTAAAGTTGATGGGGCTATCTCTACTCTTGCTAAACGTACTACTATTCCTACGGCAGATAGTACTTCCTTTAAGGATCTTTTAGATAGGAAGATTGAATCCTTTCTAAGGAAAGCTTATTTATGTTCAGGTAATCTTCTTAGGCCTGCTATTTCTTTGGCTGATGTTGCTGCCGCTTCCACTTTTTGGTTGGAGGCTTTAGCACTACAAGTATCAGACCATAATACTCATAGCATTGTTAAACTCCTTCAACATGCTAATAACTTTATTTGTGATGCCATCTTTGATATCATTAGAGTTGATGTCAGGTATATGCCTTTAGCTATTTTAGCTAGAAGAGCTTCATGGCTTAAAACTTGGAATGCAGATATGTCTTCTAAGTCAACTTTGCTTTCTCTTTCTTTCCAAGGTAATAAATTATTTGGTTCCCAGTTGGATTCTATTATTTCAACTGTTACTGGGGGGAAAGGAACTTTTTTGCCTCAGGACAAAAAATCTAAAGGTAAATACAGGGCTGCTAATCGTTTTCGTTCCTTTCGTCAGAATAAGGAACAGAAGCCTGACCCTTCCCCTAAAGGAACGGTTTCTGTCTTTTATAACCTTCTCCAATCTGGAATAAAACCAAGCCTTTTAGAAAGTCAAAACCAGCTCCCAAGTCCACATGAAGGTGCAGCCCTCATTCCAGCACAGCTGGTAGGGGGCAGGTTACGATTTTTCAAAGACATTTGGATCAATTTGATTCACAGTCTTTGGATTCAGAACATTGTTTCACAAGGGTACAGAATAGGTTTCAAGGTAAGGCCGCCTGCGAGGAGATTTTTTCTCTCTCGCATTCCAATAAACCCAGTGAAGGCTCAGGCATTTCTGAAATGTGTTTCAGATCTAGAGTTGGCTGGAGTAATTGTGCCAGTTACAGTTCTGGAACAGGGTCTGGGGTTTTACTCAAATCTATTCATTGTACCAAAGAAGGAGAATTCCTTCAGACCATTTCTGGATCTAAAGATATTGAATCGTTATGTAAGAATACCAACATTTAAAATGGTAACTATAAGGACTATTCTGCCTTTTGTTCAGCAAGGGCATTATATGTCCACAATAGATTTACAGGATGCATATCTTCATATTCCGATTCATCCAGATCACTTTCAGTTTCTGAGATTCTCTTTTCTAGAAAAGCATTACCAGTTTGTGGCCCTTCCGTTTGGCCTAGCAACAGCTCCAAGGATCTTTTCAAAGGTTCTCGGTGCCCTTCTCTCTGTAATCAGAGAACAGGGTATTGCGGTATTTCCTTATTTGGACGATATCTTGGTACTTGCTCAGTCTTTACATTCTGCAGAATCTCACACGAATCAACTTGTGTTGTGTTGTTTCTTCAAGAACATGGTTGGAGGATCAATTTACCAAAGAGTTTGTTGATTCCTCAGACAAAGGTAACCTTTTTGGGTTTTCAAATAGATTCAGTGTCCATGGCCTTGTCTCTAACAGAAAAGAGACGTCTGACATTGGTTTCAGCCTGTCGAAACCTTCAGTCTAAATCATTCCCTTCGGTAGCTTTGTGCATGGAAATTCTAGGTCTCATGACTGCTGCATCGGACGTGATCCCTTTTGCTCGTTTTCACATGCGACCTCTTCAGCTTTGTATGCTGAACCAGTGGTGCAGGGATTATACTTAAGATATCACAAGTAATATGCTTAAATCCCAATGTACGACACTCTCTGACGTAGTGGATAGATCACCATCGTTTAGTCCAAGGGGCTTCTTTTGTTCGTCCAACCTGGACTGTGATCTCAACAGATGCGAGTCTGTCAGGTTGGGGAGCTGTATGGGGATCTCTGACAGCGCAGGGGTTTGGGAATCTCAGGAGGCGAGATTACCAATCAACATTTTGGAACTCCGTGCGATTTTCAGAGCTCTTCAGTTTTGGCCTCTTCTGAAGAGAGAATCGTTTATTTGTTTTCAGACAGACAATGTCACAACCGTGGCATATGTCAATCATCAAGGTGGGACTCACAGTCCTCAGGCTATGAAAGAAGTATCTCGGATACTTGTATGGGCGGAATCCAGCTCCTGTCTAATCTCTGCGGTTCACATCCCAGGTGTAGACAATTGGGAAGCGGATTATCTCAGTCGCCAGACGTTACATCCGGGCGAATGGTCCCTTCACCCAGAGGTATTTCTTCAGATTGTTCAAATCTGGGAACTTCCAGAAATAGATCTGATGGCCTCTCATCTAAACAAGAAACTTCCCAGGTATCTGTCCAGATCCAGGGACCCTCAGGCGGAGGCAGTGGACGCGTTGTTGCTTCCTTGGAATTATCATCCTGCCTATATCTTTCCGCCTCTAGTTCTTCTTCCAAAGGTGATTTCCAAAATTCTAGTGGAAAGTTTGTTTGTGCTGCTGGTGGCTCCAGCATGGCCTCACAGGTTTTGGTATGCGGATCTCATTCGGATGGCCAGTTGCCAACCTTGGACTCTTCCGTTGAGACCAGACCTTCTATCTCAAGGCCCTTTTTTTCCATAAGGATCTCAAATCATTAAATTTGAAGGTATGGAAATTGAACGCTTGATTCTTAGTCATAGAGGTGTCTCTGACTCAGTAATTAATACTATGTTACAGGCTCGTAAATCTGTGTCTAGGAAGATTTATTATCGAGTCTGGAAGACTTACATTTCTTGGTGTTCCTCTCATAAATTCTCCTGGCATTCTTTCAGAATTCCTAGAATTTTACAGTTTCTTCAGGATGGTTTGGATAAAGGTTTGTCTGCAAGTTCTTTGAAAGGACAAATCTCTGCTCTTTCTGTTCTGTTTTTCACAGAAAGATTGCTAATCTTCCTGAAATTCATTGTTTTGTACAGGCTTTGGTTCGTATCAAACCTGTCATTAAGTCAATCTCTCCTCCTTGGAGTCTTAATATGGTTCTGAGGGCTTTACAAGCTCCTCCGTTTGAACCTATTCATTCTCTGGTCATTAAATTACTTTCTTGGAAAGTTCTGTTCCTTTTGGCCATCTCTTCTGCTAGAAGAGTTTCTGAGTTATCTGCTCTTTCTTGTGAATCTCCTTTTCTGATTTTTCATCAGGATAAGGCAGTTTTGCGGACTTCATTTAAATTTTTACCTAAGGTTGTGAATTCTAACAACATTAGTAGAGAAATTGTGGTTCCTTCATTGTGTCCTAATCCTAAGAATTCAAAGGAGAGATCTTTACATTCTTTGGATGTAGTAAGAGCTTTGAAATATTATGTTGAAGCTACTAAAGATTTTAGAAAGACTTCTAGTCTATTTGTTATCTTTTCTGGGTCCAGAAAAGGTCAGAAGGCCTCCGCCATTTCTTTGGCGTCTTGGTTAAAGTCTTTGATTCATCATGCTTATGTAGAGTCGGGTAAATCCCGCCTCAAAGAATTACGGCTCATTCTACTAGGTCAGTTTCTACTTCCTGGGCGTTTAGGAATGAAGCTTCTGTTGATCAGATTTGCAAAGCAGCAACTTGGTCTTCTTTGCATACTTTTACTAAATTCTACCATTTTGATGTGTTTTCTTCTTCTGAAGCAGTTTTTGGTAGAAAAGTACTTCAGGCAGCTGTTTCAGTTTGATTCTTCTGCTTATAATTTCAGTTTTTTTCATTATTAAGATTAAAACTTTTGTTTGGGTTGTGGATTATTATTCTTTTTCAGCGGAATTGGCTTTCTTTATTTTATCCCTCCCTCTCTAGTGACTCTTGCGTGGAAGTTCCACATCTTGGGTATTTATTATCCCATACGTCACTAGTTCATGGACTCTTGCTAATTACATGAAAGAAAACATAATTTCTCCAACATAGGTGTGTCCGGTCCACGGCGTCATCCTTACTTGTGGGATATTCTCTTCCCCAACAGGAAATGGCAAAGAGCCCAGCAAAGCTGGTCACATGATCCCTCCTAGGCTCCGCCTTCCCCAGTCATTCTCTTTGCCGTTGTACAGGCAACATCTCCACGGAGATGGCTTAGAGTTTTTTAGTGTTTAACTGTAGTTTTTATTATTCAATCAAGAGTTTGTTATTTTAAAATAGTGCTGGTATGTACTATTTACTCTGAAACAGAAAAGAGATGAAGATTTCTGTTTGTAAGAGGAAAATGATTTTAGCAACCGTTACTAAAATCGATGGCTGTTCCACACAGGACTGTTGAGAGGAATTAACTTCAGTTGGGGGAACAGTGAGCAGACTTTTGCTGCTTGAGGTATGACACATTCTAACAAGACGATGTAATGCTGGAAGCTGTCATTTTCCCTATGGGATCCGGTAAGCCATTTTTATTACAGAGTAAATAAGGGCTTCACAAGGGCTTGTTAAGACTGTAGACATTTTCTGGGCTAAATCGATTCATATATAACATATTTAGCCTTGAGGAATCATTTAATATGGGTATTTTTGTAAAATAATATCGGCAGGCACTGTTTTAGACACCTTATTCTCTAGGGGCTTTCCCTAATCATAGGCAGAGCCTCATTTTCGCGCCGGTATTGCGCACTTGTTTTTGAGAAGCATGGCATGCAGTCGCATGTGTGAGGAGCTCTGATACATAAAAAAGACTTTTTGAAGGCGTCATTTGGTATCGTATTCCCCTTTGGGCTTGGTTGGGTCTCAGCAAAGCAGATACCAGGGACTGTAAAGGGGTTAAAGATAAAAACGGCTCCGGTTCCGTTATTTTAAGGGTTAAAGCTTCCAAATTTGGTGTGCAATACTTTTAAGGCTTTAAGACACTGTGGTGAAATTTTGGTGAATTTTGAACAATTCCTTCATACTTTTTCGCAATTGCAGTAATAAAGTGTGTTCAGTTTAAAATTTAAAGTGACAGTAACGGTTTTATTTTAAAACGTTTTTTGTACTTTGTTATCAAGTTTATGCCTGTTTAACATGTCTGAACTACCAGATAGACTGTGTTCTGAATGTGGGGAAGCCAAGGTTCCTTCTCATTTAAATAGATGTGATTTATGTGACACTGAAAATGATGCCCAAGATGATTCCTCAAGTGAGGGGAGTAAGCATGGTACTGCATCATTCCCTCCTTCGTCTACACCAGTCTTGCCCACTCAGGAGGCCCCTAGTACATCTAGCGCGCCAATACTCCTTACTATGCAACAATTAACGGCTGTAATGGATAATTCTATCAAAAACATTTTAGCCAAAATGCCCACTTATCAGCGTAAGCGCGACTGCTCTGTTTTAGATACTGAAGAGCATGAGGACGCTGAGGATAATGGTTCTGATATGCCCCTACACCAGTCTGAGGGGACCAGGGAGGTTTTGTCTGAGGGAGAAATTTCAGATTCAGGGAAAATTTCTCAACAAGCTGAACCCGATGTGATTACATTTAAATTTAAGTTGGAACATCTCCGCGCTCTGCTTAAGGAGGTGTTATCCACTCTGGATGATTGTGAGAATTTGATCATCCCAGAGAAACTATGTAAAATGGACAAGTTCCTAGAGGTCCCGGGGCCCCCAGAAGCTTTTCCTATACCCAAGCGGGTGGCGGACATTGTAAATAAAGAATGGGAAAGGCCCGGTATACCTTTCGTCCCTCCCCCCATATTTAAAAAATTGTTTCCCATGGTCGACCCCAGAAAGGACTTATGGCAGACAGTCCCCAAGGTCGAGGGGGCGGTTTCTACTTTAAACAAACGCACCACTATACCCATAGAAGATAGTTGCGCTTTCAAAGATCCTATGGATAAAAAATTAGAAGGTTTGCTTAAAAAGATGTTTGTTCAGCAAGGTTACCTTCTACAACCAATTTCATGCATTGTCCCTGTCACTACAGCCGCGTGTTTCTGGTTCGATGAGCTAGAAAAGGCGATCAATAGTGATTCTCCTCCTTATGAGGAGATTATGGACAGAAGAGAACAAGGGATGGGGTTCTACTCCAATCTGTTCGTAGTTCCCAAAAAAGAGGGAACATTCAGACCAATCTTAGATCTCAAGATCCTAAACAAGTTTCTCAAGGTTCCATCGTTCAAAATGGAAACCATTCGAACAATTCTTCCTTCCATCCAGGAAGGTCAATTCATGACCACGGTGGATTTAAAGGATGCGTATCTACATATTCCTATCCACAAGGAACATCATCGGTTCCTAAGGTTCGCATTCCTGGACAAGCATTACCAGTTTGTGGCACTTCCGTTCGGATTAGCCACTGCTCCAAGGATTTTCACAAAGGTACTAGGGTCCCTTCTAGCGATGCTAAGACCAAGGGGCATTGCAGTAGTACCTTACTTGGACGACATTCTGATTCAAGCGTCGTCCCTTCCTCAAGCAAAGGCTCACACGGACATTGTCCTGGCCTTTCTCAGATCTCACGGGTGGAAAGTGAACGTAGAAAAGAGTTCTCTATCTCCGTCAACAAGGGTTCCCTTCTTGGGAACAATAATAGACTCCTTAGAAATGAGGATTTTTCTGACAGAGGCCAGAAAATCAAAACTTCTAAACTCTTGTCAAATACTTCATTCTGTTCCTCTTCCTTCCATAGCGCAGTGCATGGAAGTAATAGGTTTGATGGTAGCGGCAATGGACATAGTTCCTTTTGCGCGAATTCATCTAAGACCATTACAACTGTGCATGCTCAGTCAGTGGAATGGGGACTATACAGACTTGTCTCCGACGATACAAGTAGATCAGAGGACCAGAGATTCACTCCGTTGGTGGCTGTCCCTGGACAACCTGTCACAGGGGATGAGCTTCCGCAGACCAGAGTGGGTCATTGTCACGACCGACGCCAGTCTGGTGGGCTGGGGCGCGGTCTGGGGACCCCTGAAAGCTCAGGGTCTTTGGTCTCGGGAAGAATCTCTTCTCCCGATAAATATTCTGGAACTGAGAGCGATATTCAATGCTCTCAAGGCTTGGCCTCAGCTAGCAAAGGCCAAGTTCATACGGTTTCAATCAGACAACATGACGACTGTTGCGTAAATCAACCATCAGGGGGGAACAAGGAGTTCCCTGGCGATGGAAGAAGTGACCAAAATCATTCAATGGGCGGAGACTCACTCCTGCCACTTGTCTGCAATCCACATCCCAGGAGTGGAAAATTGGGAAGCGGATTTTCTGAGTCGTCAGACATTTCATCCGGGGGAGTGGGAACTCCATCCGGAAATCTTTGCCCAAATTACTCAATTGTGGGGCATTCCAGACATGGATCTGATGGCCTCTCGTCAGAACTTCAAGGTTCCTTGCTACGGGTCCAGATCCAGGGATCCCAAGGCGACTCTAGTAGATGCACTAGTAGCACCTTGGACCTTCAAACTAGCTTATGTATTCCCGCCGTTTCCTCTCATCCCCAGGCTGGTAGCCAGGATCAATCAGGAGAGGGCATCGGTGATCTTGATAGCTCCTGCGTGGCCACGCAGGACTTGGTATGCAGACCTGGTGAATATGTCATCGGCTCCACCATGGAAGCTACCTTTGAGACGAGACCTTCTTGTTCAAGGTCCGTTCGAACATCCGAATCTGGTCTCACTCCAACTGACTGCTTGGAGATTGAACGCTTGATCTTATCAAAGCGAGGGTTCTCAGATTCTGTCATTGATACTCTTGTTCAGGCCAGAAAGCCTGTAACTAGAAAAATTTACCACAAAATATGGAAAAAATATATCGGTTGGTGTGAATCTAAAGGATTCCCTTGGGACAAGGTAAAAATTCCTAAGATTCTATCCTTTCTTCAAGAAGGTTTGGAGAAAGGATTATCTGCAAGTTCCTTGAAGGGACAGATTTCTGCCTTGTCTGTGTTACTTCACAAAAAGCTGGCAGCTGTGCCAGATGTTCAAGCCTTTGTTCAGGCTCTGGTTAGAATCAAGCCTGTTTACAAACCTTTGACTCCTCCTTGGAGTCTCAATTTAGTTCTTTCAGTTCTTCAGGGGGTTCCGTTTGAACCCTTACATTCCGTTGATATTAAGTTATTATCTTGGAAAGTTTTGTTTTTGGTTGCAATTTCTTCTGCTAGAAGAGTTTCAGAATTATCTGCTCTGCAGTGTTCTCCTCCTTATCTGGTGTTCCATGCAGATAAGGTGGTTTTACGTACTAAACCTGGTTTTCTTCCGAAAGTTGTTTCTAACAAAAACATTAACCAGGAGATAGTCGTGCCTTCTTTGTGTCCGAATCCAGTTTCAAAGAAGGAACGTTTGTTGCACAATTTGGATGTTGTTCGGGCTCTAAAATTCTATTTGGATGCTACAAAGGATTTTAGACAAACATCTTCCTTGTTTGTTGTTTATTCTGGTAAAAGGAGAGGTCAAAAAAGCAACTTCTACCTCTCTCTCTTTTTGGATTAAAAGCATCATCAGATTGGCTTATGAGACTGCCGGACGGCAGCCTCCTGAAAGAATCACAGCTCATTCCACTAGGGCTGTGGCTTCCACATGGGCCTTCAAGAACGAGGCTTCTGTTGATCAGATATGTAAGGCAGCGACTTGGTCTTCACTGCACACTTTTACTAAATTTTACAAGTTTGATACTTTTGCTTCTTCTGAGGCTATTTTTGGGAGAAAGGTTTTGCAAGCCGTGGTGCCTTCCATCTAGGTGACCTGATTTGCTCCCTCCCTTCATCCGTGTCCTAAAGCTTTGGTATTGGTTCCCACAAGTAAGGATGACGCCGTGGACCGGACACACCTATGTTGGAGAAAACAGAATTTATGTTTACCTGATAAATTACTTTCTCCAACGGTGTGTCCGGTCCACGGCCCGCCCTGGTTTTTTAATCAGGTCTGATAATTTATTTTCTTTAACTACAGTCACCACGGTTTCATATGGTTTCTCCTATGCAAATATTCCTCCTTTACGTCGGTCGAATGACTGGGGAAGGCGGAGCCTAGGAGGGATCATGTGACCAGCTTTGCTGGGCTCTTTGCCATTTCCTGTTGGGGAAGAGAATATCCCACAAGTAAGGATGACGCCGTGGACCGGACACACCGTTGGAGAAAGTAATTTATCAGGTAAACATAAATTCTGTTTTATGTAAGAACTTAACTGATAAATTCATTTCTTTCATATTAGCAAGAGTCCATGAGGCCCACCCTTTTTTGTGGTGGTTATGATTTTTTTGTATAAAGCACAATTATTCCAATTCCTTATTTTTGATGCTTTCGCTCCTTTTTTATCACCCCACTTCTTGGCTATTCGTTAAACTGAATTGTGGGTGTGGTGAGGGGTGTATTTATAGGCATTTTGAGGTTTGGGAAACTTTGCCCCTCCTGGTAGGAATGTATATCCCATACGTCACTAGCTCATGGACTCTTGCTAATATGAAAGAAATTAATTTATCAGGTAAGTTCTTACATAAATTATGTTTTTATTGCATTTCTCATCCCCCCCCATCGGTTTTCCTTAAACGGTTATCTAGTTTGTGTTATATTGCATCAATGAGCTGCCTGTTTCACTACCACCTCTTTTGTTATCAACATGTCCCTAATACATTCAGTTTTCTTAAGGTGACTGTGCTGTCTGAACATTCCCCCATTGTGAGAAATAGACATGGCACAACCATGTTATGTATATTGTATGTTATTGTTAATGATTAATATGTTATATGTTATTATAAACTTAAAGTCAGAAAACCTCAGTACATTTCTGGTACACATTGTGATGTGTAAGACAATAGTCGAACCACATAGAGCTCATTTTCTCATTCGGCAATGGAGGATGTACTAGCGGTGAAGAGATCTGACATGGGAAAGCCCGCTCTCCCAAGGAGATGCACCACAATGCTTATTGGTTTCCAACCTTCTCAAACGTAAGCTATATGGGGTTACGAACAACTGATTTTGCCCTGCAAATGTTATAAGTTGCTTGAAAGCAGAGATGGGAAAGAACAGCAGTTCTCGGTTACAAAGTCGCCCAGCTCCATATTTAAAAACCTTACTATATAGGTTGGATGGTAGTGATTGAGTTCAGCAGGCAGGATGTTATTGATACAGATAAGTGTCACTTTCACACCCTATTGACACCACTATTACATCAGAATCCGCAATTATTAACCAAAACGAAAATTAATCAATGGAAGTATTTAGTGTAGATGATACAACCACTAATCTGACAATGCCCCAACAGTGAGATATACAATATAAATTCAGACCAAAAAAACATATATGAGATACCAACATTATAATAGCCATAATTATTCTAACATGTATAACAGACCAATAATTAATTATGAAAATGGTAAACAAAGAGGTAGACCTAGAGGCAACAGGAGATTTGAATCCTTTGACACACATAATAATTACCATAGTGAGAACGGAATAGAGGTTATAATAGACATGACAACATACAATGGGAATAGATTTAATAGAAGGCAAGATAACTATTGGGATAAACCAAGCATCAAAGACAATACTACTCAACACAGACACCCAGATATGAGGAACACCATAGGGATTGGAGAATCAAAACAACAAATAGATTCCAAATATTAGATGAGGAAAGCTATTCATAAAATGAGAATAATTTTTTAGACATGACCTCCCAAAAACCAGCAACATCCAAAAACATAGAACACAAAAACGATCCACCAATAAGGAATAGAACAAGAGAGGGACAAGAGCAGGTAGAAAAAGAAAGGGAAGTAAAAAGAGTGAAACAAATCCTACAAAGGGGATCTTTAATTTGAGTGATAAGATATTGAACAAAGAGGAAGAAAAAGTCCTAAATTTGGGCTTAAATTTTGCTCCTGCAGCTAGACTTAACAAATTTAATACACATATTAATGTAAGCCAATTAATTAGAAAAATTACACTCAAACGGTATTTTAAAAAAAATCCAATTGAGAGGAATTAGAAAAATACTACTAAAGAAACCACCACGCTGACCACATTTTATTACAAACATTCAGAACTGAAACTGAAATCTAAATTATATCCGGCAAAAGAGAAAGGTAGGAATTTAGAATTGTTCAAAATATTAGTACAAAAATACATTAAACAGGCCAAAATAAAGAAGAACATTCCAAACAATGTATCCTATCGCGAAAGATCAATACTGAAAGATCTACAAAATAGTAAAGATATAATTATCAAGCCAGCAGATAAAAGTTGTGATGAATAGATCACAATAT
The DNA here is from genome assembly GCF_027579735.1 of Bombina bombina. NCBI lineage: Eukaryota > Metazoa > Chordata > Amphibia > Anura > Bombinatoridae > Bombina > Bombina bombina. The sequence goes on from NC_069500.1 coordinate 1,133,219,508, forward strand.
GTACAAGAAGCATATAGATTAAGTGACAACAACACACATAATGTACTTCAGTTAGATCTGACAAAATAATTCTCTCTCAGATTAATTAATTTACTAGATGAAGTTAAAGCAGAAAATTTTCTCAATCTGAAAGATTTTAGTTTCCTATACCTAAAATTACCCAAAATCCCAATCTTCTATTATTTACCGAAGAATCATAACAATCTAACTAATCCACCTTGGAGACCGATAATATCCGGCATCAAATGTATCTAAATATATAGACATATTCATTCAAAGCTAGGTAAAACAACTCGCCTCCTAGTTAAAAGATACTATAGATATTTTGCAAAATTTAAATTAACTTAAGTTGGAACAAGATTATACTCTAGTGACATGCAATGTCACTTCCTTGTATACCATCATACAACATGAGCTTGGAAAAAACTCAGTAAGGGTATATATAGAAATAGATCCCTCTTTAAGAAAAGAAAAGAATGAGTTTATGCTCAAAGGTATACATTTTATACTCAACCAGAATTATTTCTCATTTGAAGGACATTTTAATTTACGAATGACAAGAACAGCTATGGGCACAAGTTTCGCTCCCAGCTATGCTAACCTCTTCATGGGGAGTTGGTAGGAATATTTCTACCCCAGTCATAGACTGGGTGCGAATTTTGTGCTATATAAAAGGTACATTGATGATGTCTTCTTTGTATGGAAGGGAGACACAATAGAATTAAAAGAACTTTTGGAAGATATGAATAAGAATAATATGGGCATTCATTTCACACATACATGAAATTGAAGTTGTCAATTAACAAATTGTAACTAAATACAATTATGATCACAAACTAGTTAATAAAATCTTAAAAAGACACAGGCATTTAATTCAGACTGACCCTGTAATAGGGGTAAAATGCATGAATATCCAAAAATCATTAATAAAAAAGCAAAAAAACTCTAAAATGCTCTAGCCCTCGAGTGAATTATAACAAGTTAAGAAGGGAATCCTCTACATGGCTTCTTCCAATGTTTTGGATGTCAAGCATTCCAATATAGTAGTAAGATCAAGGAAATTAAATCAAACACAAACAATTTAATTTTTAAAATTAAGGACACAATATGATGCCAAGATAAAGGTGTGATCTATATCATACAGTGTTCATGTAACAAATAATACATAGGATAAACAACAATAACACTCAGAGAGAGAATTAGAGAACACCTCTCATTCATAGACGGGCAATTTAAATACCCATTTATATACCCACTTTAGGGAAGCTCATAATAATAATCTTAAACATTTCAAATGTTGGGGTAAAATGAAAATAAAACCACATTGGAGGGGGGGGGAGAAACACAGAGGAACACCTCTTGAAACTGGAAGCAGAAATTATTTATAATATAGATACACTATAGCCATCAGAATTAAATGCAGATCTTGACATATTCTTTTTTTGTAGACCCTATTAGTACTTAACAGCAGCACATACTGTCAGTTTTTTCGACACACACCTTTCTACCCAGATCACTAGACATACCATCCTCTTGAGTTATATTTTCTAGATGGCTGACTATAAATTTATATTTCATATTTTATAAACGATCCGCATTTAAATAGGATAATTTGGTTGTATGTTTTTGTTTTCAGAGAATGCATTTTTATGCAGTACATTATGTATTATGGATTTTAAAGTGTGTTTATTATATGTCTATTACTAAATTTTCATTGTGACAATGATCCACCTTATGAAACAAAATAGGTGAAGAAATATTTTTGAGAATGCAATGTCCAATCAAAAGTGGCGAGTGTGTTTAAAAGACAGCAAAGTGACACACAAACATATGTCTTAATAAAGCCTGAGGGCGAAACACGTTGACCTGAACATCAGTCACTTTGTTCTTTGTGACCACTAAGGTTCTTTCCTTTCCCACCCACCCTGAGGAGTTCATATGATGAACAGAGGGAGGTGATGGTTACTGAGCACAAGATTCAGAGCCGCAACCCAGATGCAAACAGAGTTGTGAATACAGAGGGTAACCTAGTTGCACTTAAATCTACTTTGTATCAAGTACTGGATATCACTACAATATCATCTATCACTGAGCCGCTCCACCTTTGACCTCAGATTACGGCTGTCAGATACAAGCGACCGCTACAAACGCGGAGAGCTGAAAAAGATACGCACACAAGTTATACCCTAGCTAGAGGTAATATTGTTCTTTTTTCAGCCCCTTCATACTTCGCAGAAGAAATTGGCGGACTGCCAGCCACAGGTACATTTTGTATCATGTTTTAACAGTACACAGTGCCACGGAATCCCACACAGTGTCTTATTGCAGATATTTACCTATTTTATTCATTCTCATTACCCGGGTACACATAACAGACCTTTTTATCTCTAGCTGTTATTATACAGTGCATTTAATAATAGGAAGACGTCCCTTTTAGATTGCTTATTTTATTTGATGTTTGTTACCTCCATTTTTAGATTGTGATTAAATATTTTATATTGCTTAATCTTATCATCCCTATTATGTTTATTTGTCTATAACATTATTAGTTATTACCTATCTATCCACGCTTTTAGCGCTGACTCTTACTAGTATCACCGCTATTACGTGTGCTAAAGTGGAGATGTGGAATCCGCTAATTTTGATTTGTTTAGTGCAGGGAGGATCTGAATAGCCTTTCACCCTTGAAATAATATGTTGAACTCATATAGACTGAAGTTTATTGACTCTGCTGTACTATACTCTGTTGATCACTGTTAGAATATTACAGTAAGATATATGAAGGTTACATAGTTTATACCTCAGGGAATTTATTACGTCAGGCTGCTGTTTCCCCCAGGGGTAATCTGTTTAGCTTTGTTACTATTGTTAATTGCTTGGCTTCCTTGGAATTTTATGAAAGGTACAAATACCTATTTACCATGCAAATCCTTTGAATGATTAGGTAACTGATATTTAATATCTGTTAACTGCTTTTTTTGTATTACTCTCAAGATGTTATATGTCACATCTAGTTTAGGTACGATAACAAACAACTATATTTATCACTTCAGGGTCCTATATTACATCTGAATCTCTTTCATCATCGTATGTGTAGAGTAAGTAGAGTAAAGTAATTTTTCTTTTATTGAGGTTATACAGGGAGTGCAGAATTATTAGACAAGTTGTGTTTTTGAGGATTAATTTTATTATTGAACAACAACCATGTTTTCAATGAACCCAAAAAACTCATTAATATCAAAGCTGAATAGTTTTGGAAGTAGTTTTTAGTTATAGCTATTTTAGGGGGATATCTGTGTGTGCAGGTGACTATTACTGTGCATAATTATTAGGCAACTTAACAAAAAACAAATATATACCCATTTCAATTATTTATTTTTACCAGTGAAACCAATATAACATCTCAACATTCACAAATATACATTTCTGACATTCAAAAACAAAACAAAAACAAATCAGTGACCAATATAGCCACCTTTCTTTGAAAGGACACTCAAAAGCCTGCCATCCATGGATTCTGTCAGTGTTTTGATCTGTTCACCATCAACATTGCGTGCAGCAGCAACCACAGCCTCCCAGACACTGTTCAGAGAGGTGTACTGTTTTCCCTCCTTGTAAATCTCACATTTGATGATGGACCACAGGTTCTCAATGGGGTTCAGATCAGGTGAACAAGGAGGCCATGTCATTAGATTTTCTTATTTTATACCCTTTCTTGCCACGCGTGTGATGGAGCATTGTCCTGCATGAAAATCATGTTTTTCTTGAAGGATGCAGACTTCTTCCTGTACCACTGCTTGAAGAAGGTGTCTTCCAGAAACTGGCAGTAGGACTGGGAGTTGAGCTTGACTCCATCCTCAACCCGAAAAGGCCCCACAAGCTCATCTTTGATGATACCAGCCCAAACCAGTACTCCACCTCCACCTTGCTGGCGTCTGAGTCGGACTGGAGCTCTCTGCCCTTTACCAATCCAGCCACGGGCCCATCCATCTGGCCCATCAAGACTCACTCTCATTTCATCAGTCCATAAAACCTTAGAAAAATCAGTCTTGAGATATTTCTTGGCCCAGTCTTGACGTTTTAGCTTGTGTGTCTTGTTCAGTGGTGGTCGTCTTTCAGCCTTTCTTACCTTGGCCATGTCTCTGAGTATTGCACACCTTGTGCTTTTGGGCACTCCATTGATGTTGCAGCTCTGAAATATGGCCAAACTGGTGGCAAGTGGCATCTTGGCAGCTGCACGCTTGACTTTTCTCAGTTCATGGGCAGTTATTTTGCGCCTTGGTTTTTCCACACGCTTCTTGCGACCCTGTTGACTATTTTGAATGAAACGCTTGATTGTTCGATGATCACGCTTCAGAAGCTTTGCATTTTTAAGAGTGCTGCATCCCTCTGCAAGATATCTCACTATTTTTGACTTTTCTGAGCCTGTCAAGTCCTTCTTTTGACCCATTTTGCCAAAGGAAAGGAAGTTGCCTAATAATTATGCACACCTGATATAGGGTGTTGATGTCATTAGACCACACCCCTTCTCATTACAGAGATTCACATCACCTAATATGCTTAATTGGTAGTAGGCTTTCAAGCCTATACAGCTTGGAGTAAGACAACATGCATAAAGAGGATGATGTGGTCAAAATACTCATTTGCCTAATAATTCTGTACTCCCTGTAAAGTGAAAAAATCACAACAACTTATGATTGTCAGCATAATACAACGTAAATGTAAGACTTACCGATTTATTGTCCATGTGGTATCACAAAAACATAGATATAAGATTTTTGAAACAGCCACTTTCTAAAAATACCTTAGATAGCCTATCAGTAGGCATCCTAGGTAAAAGAGATAGTAAACTATCTTGACACACTTTAAAGTAATCTAAGCTGGTATTAGTTATATTGACATAGCTATGAAGTTCTGACTAGGTAATAAACTATAAACATATTATCTGGAAACATAGAAGACAACATGTCTGTAGTAAAAGTAAGCTGACAGAGATGAGACCTCATTTTTAGATATAAGATCCTCCAAATGATCAGTGGGTCGCTCTTGGACCCCAACACTCTTACGTAAACTGGAGGATGGAGACTGCTCAATCTTAAAGGCCACTCTTGGACCTTCATGTTCAATAGATTTAAAGCATAACAATATTTATTATGTGGTATCTCAACTTATCGTTAATAAATTAAGTATATCTAGTATCTCAACATGTGTAAAGTAAATTAGGACATCTTATTGGGTTGCTTACAAGTCTATAGATGGGAACAGTGTGACTGAGTTTGTAATCTTCATAGGGTAGTAGTGAGAGAACAAAAAAGGAAAGAAATTATGCATTTTACCAATGTAGACAAGGTACTATTTTCTAAGTCATTGGTGTTGTTTACTTAGCTCTAGGGGGGTGATAGGAAAAACTGTGTACTGGGATGCTACCGGAAGTTTTGCTTTCTTACATTAATTTAGACTAACAAATTAAAATCATATCTATAAGGTGGGCATCAGAGACCCTATTAAGTGTAAAGGCTAGTAAGGGTAGGCAGCTCTATGAGTAGAGCACATATATTTAAAAGAAGTATCTGCTTACTATTATATAATAAAAAATGAAGGGGCACCTTAATATGTACATATAATGATTATGGGAACTTATTCTAAGAGAATACAATAGTCTAAGAACCTTAAAATCCTCTATTAAGCGTGGACATAATGGAGATCAGGGGTTCCTAAAAAAACAACTTATCTCTACCTCATAGAAAAGTTAAATAATAAAGGTTAAGATTGCCACACCACAACGTCCCGGCCACAGACGATGTAGCGGGAACTAGGAGGTTATTGTTTACATACAACTGAGCCATTAGAATAATGAGGAAAGAGCCCCAATCCTGCATGATATTTTTTGTATTGATATAGAGATATGCAAGGCAAAATTGGGAAAAATATAAGCATGTGATAATGGGTTTGTAAAGAGGTAATAACGGTACAAGCTATTGGTATTAGCAGGCAGTATGCCCAAAGTTATTACATGTTAATCCATTTCCTTTTGTTTCTTCTGAAAGATAGGGAAAAACTTTAAGTTGGTGGTATCCCAGACTATTTTAATGTCCAATGCTGAATGAGTCTAAAAACAAAGTGTCTCATATATAAGGATAGCTAGATAAGGTTGGAGGGGTGTAACTATCATAACAAGGGCTAAATTAACTAGAATCTAGTTATATTAATAGAACATCTACCCCACTCCAATTTTCCAAGCTGTTTGCGGGCAAAGGTGGAGGCCTACAACAGTGCAAACTGTACCCGTAAACATGTCCAAAAGAGTGAGCCATTTATCAGGGCAACGGTTGAGGGTTAGGTCTAAGCAGCTAGAGCGTAGTGCTGTTGCTTGTCTCCTAGCGAGAAGTCCCGGTTGCATGTTCTGGATCTCTGGGCCTATTAAGTGTTTCCTGTAGCTAGCAGGCCATGAGAGACTTGGCCGATCAGGAACCTCTGTGCAAATCTTCTTACACTCAACAGCTGTCGCAGTATGAGGGAGTGGTTAGTCACCATTGATACTTGTGTAGTGGAGGTTTCCTCCGGAGCTGTGGATTCCGTGAGTAGATCTCTGCTTCCCTTGTTGTTCTCACGTAAGCCTACTCCATCGGTTTCTTGACTGCAATTCTGGGGTAGATAGGTAGCGTGTTCATCAAAGTTGCGTTCAGGCAACAGGCTCCCTAGCAATTGAAGAAGATGTCCTGGTCATCTAGCAGCTGTTGTACATGAGCCTCGAATCTGTCTAAGATAATTGAAGGTCTTAAGGCAGCCGGTTCTTGACATTCGTCCTTCAAGCACATGTTGAGTAGGTGTGAGTTTTATGTACCTGTTTTTGCTCTTGGTAAAGAATGTTTTAGCAGTCTCCTTTGTGTTTCTTTACACAACAAGCCGGCGGGGGGAATAGATGAATACTGTATGTTAGGCCATTGCCAAATATCTGTCCGCCCAGTCCAGCCTCCTTGAGATGATCTATAGTAAAAAATATATGTCCGTGCTCAAAGCCCTCTCATACATCCAAATAGATAACTTTCAATTCTGAATATCTTAATAATGATCAATTCAGACTTGTAAATACAGCACAAAGGTACAAGAAATAGAATGCACAAATAATATCAGTAGTAGACTCTGTGAAAGACTATATTGCTTGTTGCAAGAGTCTAAAGATGTGAGTGTCCCAATACTTAATCATTGTAAGGACCATATTCAATGCAACAGATATAATAAAAAATGTATTAATATGCAAACACACATACACACGGCTATTTAGTTTCAGTAAACAATGTAAATGATGTATGCTTTATTTTTTATTTTCTGTTTACTTCATAGGTTAAAGAATGAAAAAGCCTTGCGTCTAAACATCATAGGTAAGATTCTAGCTTCTTTGTATTTTTACACATTTTTCCATTTTTGTAATTCTGTTAATTTTATTTGCCATTTAATTATTTTACCTTTCCCATCAGTAATAATTAGTCATAAACATCAAAACATGTTCTTTTTCATTATACTACCTATGTTGTGCCATTGTCCCCATCTGCGCGAGGATAAACAGTTCTTACTGTGTTTCTGGCATTTATTGTAATTGGTTTACTCTTTAAACAACTCTGTTTAATTAATTGTCGGACTGGCAAAAGACGGTAGTGAGCATATGTGCTTATATTTAATATTGTTTTCTGACCACATTCTTTGTACTCTTTAATTCAGTATTGGTGCATAATATTATTACAGTATTTATTTTTTATGTAATGCTGAGACCATTAGCTTTTTATTTAAGGGACATTCCAGCCCAAACGGTAATGTACATCAATGCATTTCCCTTTCGTATATTAGCATTTTTGCAACTTACTTGCATTAGTAAATACACTTGTAGTGAAAGCTACCACTGTTTTAAGTGAGAACTTTTGCTGTGCATGTGCAGGTGAAACCTATGTAAATATGCTTGATGCAACAGGCTTTTCAACAGTGTGTCTTCTCAGAGAGCTGTTAGTACCTTGCTATCGTGCTTGTGATTTACATGGTATGAGTCACTGCCTGCAATAATGTTTCTATTCAATAGTGTAATGTATTAATGTGCTTTTTGATTTTCACTAGAATGTTCTTTTAATGATATTTCTTCTGTTATGTGTGATCAGTCCACGGGTCATCATTACTTCTGGGATATAACTCCTCCCCAACAGGAAATGCAAGAGGATTCACCCAGCAGAGCTGCATATAGCTCCTCCCCTCTACGTCAGTCCCAGTCATTCTCTTGCACCCAACGACTAGATAGGATGTGTGAGAGGACTATGGTGATTATACTTAGTTTTTATGACTTCAATCAAAAGTTTGTTATTTTACAATAGCACCGGAGCGTGTTATTACTTCTCTGGCAGAGTTTGAGGAAGAATCTACCAGAGTTTTTTACTATGATTTTAACCGGAGTAGTTAAGATCATATTGCTGTTCTCGGCCATCTGAGGGAGGTAAAAGCTTCAGATCAGGGGACAGCGGGCAGATGAATCTGCATTGAGGTATGTAGCAGTTTTTATTTTCTGAATGGAATTGATGAGAAAATCCTGCCATACCGTTATAATGACATGTATGTATACACTTCAGTATTCTGGGGATGGTATTTCACCGGAACTACTCTGTTAAAAGTCACTAATCCTTTTAATAAGTATTTATCATGTTAAACGTTTTTGCTGGAATGTAGAATCGTTTACATTTCTGAGGTACTGAGTGAATAAATATTTGGGCATTATTTTCCACTTGGCAGTTGTTTGCTTTTAATTGTGACAGTTTCGTTTCTCTTCACTGCTGTGTGTGAGGGAGAGGCCGTTTTTGGCGCTCTTTGCTACGCATCAAAAATTTCCAGTCAGCTACTCTTATATTTCCTGCATGATCCGGTTCATCTCTGACAGATCTCAGGGGTCTTCAAACTTCTTTGGAAGGAGGTAGATTCTCTCAGCAGAGCTGTGAGAATTTTATATGTCAAATTTAATTATTGTTATTTTACTAATGGGAACAAACCTTTACTAAAAGTTGTGTTGTTTTAAAGTTTGATGCTATAACTGTTTTTCAGTTCATTATTTCAACTGTCATTTAATCGTTTAGTACCTCTTTGAGGCACAGTACGTTTTTGCTAAAAAAGATTATAACCAAGTTGCAAGTTTATTGCTAGTGTGTTAAACAGGTCTGACTCAGAGGAAGATATCTGTGTCATTTGTTCCAATGCCAAGGTGGAGCCCAATAGAAATTTATGTACTAACTGTATTGATGCTACTTTAAATAAAAGTCAATCTGTACAATTTGAACAAATTTCACCAAACAGCGAGGGGAGAGTTATGCCGACTAACTCGCCTCGCGCGGCAGTACCTGCATCTCCCGCCCGGGAGGTGCGTGATATTATGGCGCCTAGTACATCTGGGCGGCCATTACAGATAACATTACAAGATATGGCTACTGTTATGACTGAAGTTTTGTCTAAATTACCAGAACTAAGAGGCAAGCGTGATCACTCTGGGGTGAGAACAGAGTGCGCTGACAATACTAGGGCCATGTCTGATACTGCGTCACAGCTTGCAGAGCATGAGGACGGAGAGCTTCATTCTGTGGGTGACGGTTCTGATCCAAACAGATTGGATTCAGATATTTCAAATTTTAAATTTAAATTGGAGAACCTCCGTGTATTACTAGGGGAGGTTTTAGCAGCTCTCAATGATTGTAACACCGTTGCAATACCAGAGAAATTGTGTAGGTTGGATAAATACTTTGCGCTACCGGCGAGTACTGACGTTTTTCCTATACCTAAGAGACTAACTGAAATTGTTACTAAGGAGTGGGATAGACCCGGTGTGCCGTTCTCACCCCCTCCAATATTTAGAAAGATGTTTCCAATAGACGCCACCACTCGGGACTTATGGCAAACGGTCCCTAAGGTGGAGGGAGCAGTTTCTACTTTAGCTAAGCGTACCACTATCCCGGTGGAGGATAGCTGTGCTTTTTCAGATCCAATGGATAAAAAATTAGAGGGTTACCTTAAGAAAATGTTTGTTCAACAAGGTTTTATATTGCAACCCCTTGCATGTATCGCGCCGATTACGGCTGCGGCAGCATTTTGGATTGAGTCTCTGGAAGAGAACCTTAGTTCATCTACGCTAGACGACATTACGGACAGGCTTAGAGTCCTTAAACTAGCTAATTCATTCATTTCGGAGGCCGTAGTACATTTAACCAAACTTACGGCTAAGAACTCAGGATTCGCCATCCAGGCACGTAGGGCGCTGTGGCTAAAATCCTGGTCAGCTGATGTTACTTCTAAGTCCAAATTACTTAATATACCTTTCAAGGGGCAGTCTTTATTGGGGCCCGGTTTAAAAGAAATTATCGCTGACATTACAGGAGGTAAGGGCCACGCCCTACCTCAAGACAAAGCCAAAGCTAAGGCTAGACAGTCTAATTTTCGTCCCTTTCGGAATTTCAAAACAGGAGCAGCATCAACCTCCACTGCACCAAAACAGGAGGGAGCTGTTGCTCGTTACAGGCAAGGCTGGAAACCTAACCAGTCCTGGAACAAGGGCAAGCAGGCCAGGAAACCTGCTGCTGCCCCAAAGACAGCATGAACCGAGAGCCCTCGATCCGGGACCGGATCTAGTGGGGGGCAGACTTCTCTCTTCGCCCAGGCCTGGGCAAGAGATGTTCAGGATCCCTGGGCGCTAGAGATCATATCTCAGGGATACCTTCTAGACTTCAAATTATCTCCCCCAAGAGGGAGATTTCATCTGTCAAGGTTGTCAACAAACCAGATAAAGAAAGAAGCGTTTCTACGCTGTGTACAAGATCTGTTATTAATGGGAGTGACCCATCCGGTTCCGCGGTCGGAACAAGGACAAGGGTTCTACTCAAACCTGTTTGTGGTTCCCAAAAAAGAGGGAACTTTCAGGCCAATCTTAGATTTAAAGATTCTAAACAAATTCCTAAGAGTTCCATCGTTCAAAATGGAAACTATTCGGACAATCTTACCCATGATCCAAAAGGGTCAGTACATGACCACAGTGGATTTAAAAGATGCTTACCTTCACATACCGATTCACAAAGATCATCACCGGTATCTAAGGTTTGCCTTCTTAGACAGGCACTACCAGTTTGTAGCTCTTCCATTCGGATTGGCTACGGCTCCAAGAATCTTCACAAAGGTTCTGGGTGCCCTTCTGGCGGTACTAAGACCGCGAGGGATTTCGGTAGCTCCGTATCTAGACGACATTCTAATACAAGCTTCAAGCTTTCAAACTGCCAAGTCTCATACAGAGTTAGTTCTGGCATTTCTAAGGTCGCATGGATGGAAAGTGAACGAAAAGAAGAGTTCTCTTTTTCCTCTCACAAGAGTTCCATTCTTGGGGACTCTTATAGATTCTGTAGAAATGAAGATTTACCTGACAGAAGACAGGTTAACAAAGCTTCTAAATGCATGCCGTGTCCTTCATTCCATTCAACACCCGTCAGTAGCTCAATGCATGGAGGTGATCGGCTTAATGGTAGCGGCAATGGACATAGTACCTTTTGCACGCCTACACCTCAGACCGCTGCAATTGTGCATGCTAAGTCAGTGGAATGGGGATTACTCAGATTTGTCCCCTACTCTGAATCTGAATCAAGAGACCAGAAAGTCTCTTCTATGGTGGCTTTATCGGCCACACCTGTCCAGGGGGATGCCATTCAGCAGGCCAGACTGGACAATTGTAACAACAGACGCCAGCCTACTAGGTTGGGGCGCTGTCTGGAATTCTCTGAAGGCTCAGGGACTATGGAATCAGGAGGAGAGTCTCCTTCCAATAAACATTCTGGAATTGAGAGCACTTCTCAATGCCCTTCTGGCTTGACCCCAATTAACAACTCGGGGGTTCATCAGGTTTCAGTCGGACAACATCACGACTGTAGCTTACATCAACCATCAGGGAGGGACAAGAAGCTCCCTAGCAATGATGGAAGTATCAAAGATAATTCGCTGGGCAGAGTCTCACTCTTGCCACCTGTCAGCAATCCACATCCCGGGAGTGGAGAACTGGGAGGCGGATTTTTTGAGTCGCCAGACTTTTCATCCGGGGGAGTGGGAACTTCATCCGGAGGTCTTTGCCCAAATACTTCGACGTTGGGGCAAACCAGAGATAGATCTCATGGCGTCTCGCCAGAACGCCAAACTTCCTCGCTACGGGTCCAGATCCAGGGATCCGGGAGCGGTTCTGATAGATGCTTTGACAGCACCTTGGAACTTCGGGATGGCTTATGTGTTTCCACCCTTCCCGCTGCTTCCTCGATTGATTGCCAAAATCAAACAGGAGAGAGCATCAGTGATTCTAATAGCGCCTGCATGGCCACGCAGGACTTGGTATGCAGATCTAGTGGACATGTCATCCTGTCCGCCTTGGTCTCTACCTCTAAGACAGGACCTTCTGATACAGGGTCCATTCAAACATCAAAATCTAACTTCTCTGAAGCTGACTGCTTGGAAATTGAACGCTTGATTTTATCAAAACGTGGTTTTTCTGAGTCGGTTATTGATACCCTGATACAGGCTAAGAAGCCTGTTACCAGAAAGATTTACCATAAAATATGGCGTAAATACCTATACTGGTGCGAATCCAAACGTTACTCCTGGAGTAAGGTTAGGATCCCTAGGATATTGTCCTTTCTACAAGAAGGTTTAGAAAAGGGTTTATCAGCTAGTTCTTTAAAGGGACAGATTTCAGCTCTGTCCATCTTGTTACACAGGCGTCTGTCAGAAAATCCAGACGTCCAGGCCTTTTGTCAGGCTTTAGCTAGGATCAAGCCTGTGTTTAAAGCTGTTGCTCCGCCATGGAGTTTAAACTTAGTTCTTAACGTTTTACAGGGTGTTCCGTTTGAACCCCTTCATTCCATTGATATAAAATTGTTATCTTGGAAAGTTCTGTTTTTAATGGCTATTTCCTCGGCTCGAAGAGTCTCTGAGTTATCAGCCTTACATTGTGATTCTCCTTATCTGATTTTTCACTCAGACAAGGTAGTTCTGCGTACTAAACCTGGGTTCTTACCTAAGGTAGTCACTAACAGGAATATCAATCAAGAGATTGTTGTTCCATCCTTGTGTCCAAATCCTTCGTCAAAGAAGGAACGTCTTCTACACAATCTGGATGTAGTTCGTGCCCTCAAGTTCTACTTGCAGGCAACTAAAGATTTTCGCCAAACTTCTTCCCTGTTTGTCGTTTGTTCTGGACAGAGGAGAGGTCAAAAAGCTTCTGCTACCTCTCTCTCTTTTTGGCTTCGTAGCATAATACGTTTAGCCTATGAGACTGCTGGACAGCAGCCTCCTGAAAGAATTACAGCTCACTCCACTAGAGCTGTGGCTTCCACTTGGGCCTTTAAGAATGAGGCCTCTGTTGAACAGATTTGCAAGGCTGCAACTTGGTCTTCGCTTCATACTTTTTCCAAATTTTACAAATTTGATACTTTTGCTTCTTCGGAGGCTATTTTTGGGAGAAAGGTTCTTCAGGCAGTGGTTCCTTCTGTATAATGAGCCTGCCTATCCCTCCCGTCATCCGTGTACTTTTGCTTTGGTATTGGTATCCCAGAAGTAATGATGACCCGTGGACTGATCACACATAACAGAAGAAAACATAATTTATGCTTACCTGATAAATTCCTTTCTTCTGTTGTGTGATCAGTCCACGGCCCGCCCTGTTTTAAGGCAGGTAAATATCTTTTAAATTATACTCCAGTCACCACTTCACCCTTGGTTACTCCTTTCTCGTTGATTCTTGGTCGAATGACTGGGACTGTCGTAGAGGGGAGGAGCTATATGCAGCTCTGCTGGGTGAATCCTCTTGCATTTCCTGTTGGGGAGGAGTTATATCCCAGAAGTAATGATGACCCGTGGACTGATCACACAACAGAAGAAAGGAATTTATCAGGTAAGCATAAATTATGTTTTTTTCCTGTTAAGTGTAGTCAGTCCACGGGTCATCCATTACTTATGGGATTATATCTCCTCCCTAACAGGAAGTGCAAGAGGATCACCCAAGCAGAGCTGCTATATAGCTCCTCCCCTCTACGTCATACCCAGTCATTCTCTTGCACCTAACTAATAGATAGGACGTGTGAGAGGACTGTGGTTATTAAAATTAGTTTTTATATCTTCAATCTAGTTTTGAGGGAGGTAATCACTCACAGCAGACCTGTGAGACTGTGCTTTTGACTGTGATAAAACGTTTATATTCTGTTATCCGTTTTTTTGGGTATTAAGGGGTTAATCATCCATTTGCTGGTGGGTGCAATCCTTTGCTAACTTAATGCATTTACTGTGAAAATTTGGTTGCTATAACTAATTTGGTTCATTGTTATTTCAACTGTGACAGTTTATTTGTGCTTCTTAAAGGCACAGTAACGTTTTTTATATTGCTTGTAAATTTATTTCAAAAGTATTTTCCAAGCTTGCTAGTTTCATTGCTAGTTTGTTAAACATGTCTGACACAGAGGAAACTCTTTGTGCAATATGTTTAAAGGCCAATGTGGAGCCCAATAGAAATTTGTGTACTAATTGCATTGATGCTACTTTAAATAAAAGCCAATCTGTACATGTAAAGAAAATTTCACCAGACAACGAGGGGGAAGTTATGCCGACTAACTCTCCTCACGTGTCAGTAACTTCGTCTCCCGCTCAGGAGGTGCGTGATATTGTGGCGCCAAGTACATCAGGGCGGCCCATACAAATCACTTTGCAAGACATGGCTAATGTTATGACTGAAGTATTATCTAAATTGCCAGACTTTAGGGGTAAACGCGACCACTCTGGGGTGAGAACAGAGTGCGCTGATAATATTAGAGCCATGTCTGATACTGCGTCACAATTTGCAGAACATGAGGACGGAGAGCTTCATTCTGTGGGTGACGGATCTGATCCAAGTAAACTGGACTCAGACATTTCAAATTTTAAATTTAAGCTTGAGAACCTCCGTGTATTGCTAGGGGAGGTATTAGCGGCTCTGAATGATTGTAACACGGTTGCAATTCCAGAGAAAATGTGTAGGCTGGATAAATATTTTGCGGTACCGACGTGTACTGACGTTTTTCCTATTCCTAAAAGGCTTACAGAAATTATTAACAAGGAGTGGGATAGACCTGGTGTGCCCTTTTCCCCCCCTCCTATATTTAGAAAAATGTTTCCAATAGACGCCACCACACGGGACTTATGGCAGACGGTCCCTAAGGTGGAGGGAGCAGTTTCTACTCTGGCTAAGCGCACCACTATCCCGGTGGAGGATAGCTGTGCTTTTTCAGATCCAATGGATAAAAAGTTAGAGGGTTACCTTAAGAAAATGTTTGTTCAACAAGGTTTTATATTACAACCCCTTGCATGCATTGCGCCTGTCACGGCTGCGGCAGCATTCTGGTTTGAGTCTCTGGAAGAGACCATTAGCTCAGCTACATTGGATGAGATTACAGGCAAACCAGATAAAGAGAGAAGCGTTTCTACGCTGTGTACAAGACCTTTTACTAATGGGAGTGATCCATCCAGTTCCGCGGTCGGAACACGGACAAGGGTTTTACTCAAATCTGTTTGTGGTTCCCAAAAAAGAGGGAACCTTCAGACCAATTTTGGACTTAAAGATCCTAAACAAATTCCTAAGAGTTCCATCGTTCAAAATGGAAACTATTCTGACAATCTTACCTATGATCCAAAGGGGTCAATACATGACCACAGTGGATTTAAAGGATGCCTACCTTCACATACCGATTCACAAGGATCATTATCGGTACATAAGGTTTGCCTTCCTAAACAGGCATTACCAGTTTGTAGCTCTTCCCTTCGGGTTAGCCACGGCTCCAAGAATCTTTACAAAGGTTCTGGGCTCTCTTCTGGCGGTACTAAGACTGCGAGGAATTTCGGTAGCTCCGTACCTAGACGACATTCTGATACAAGCGTCAAGTTTCCAGACTGCCAAGTCTCATACAGAGTTGGTTCTGGCTTTTCTAAGGTCGCATGGGTGGAAGGTGAACGTAGAAAAGAGTTCTCTATTGCCACTCACAAGAGTTCCCTTCTTGGGGACTCTTATATATTCTGTAGAAATGAAAATTTACCTGACAGAAGACAGGTTAACAAAACTTCTAAATGCTTGCCGTGTCCTTCATTCCATTCAACACCCGTCAGTGGCTCAATGCATGGAGGTAATCGGCTTAATGGTAGCGGCAATGGTCAGCAGACCAGATTGGACAATTGTAACAACAGACGCCAGCCTACTAGGTTGGGGCGCTGTCTGGAATTCCCTGAAGGCTCAGGGATCATGGACTCAGGAGGAGAGTCCCCTTCCAATAAACATTCTGGAATTAAGAGCAGTTCTCAATGCTCTTCTGGCTTGGCCTCAGCTAGCAACTCTGAGGTTCATCAGGTTTCAGTCGGACAACATCACGACTGTGGCTTACATCAACCATCAGGGAGGGACAAGGAGTTCCCTAGCGATGATGGAAGTCTCAAAGATAATTCGCTGGGCAGAGTCTCACTCTTGCCACCTGTCAGCGATCCACATCCCAGGCGTGGAGAACTGGGAGGCGGATTTCCTAAGTCGCCAGACTTTTCATCCGGGGGAGTGGGAACTTCACCCGGAGGTATTTGCACAACTGCTTCGGCGTTGGGGCAAACCAGATCTGGATCTCATGGCGTCTCGCCAGAACGCCAAGCTTCCTTGTTACGGATCAAGGTCCAGGGACCCGGAAGCGGTTCTGATAGATGCTCTGACAGCACCTTGGGTCTTCAACATGGCTTATGTGTTTCCACCCTTCCCGATACTTCCTCGACTGATTGCCAGGATCAAACAGGAGAGAGCATCGGTGATTCTAATAGCGCTTGCGTGGCCACGCAGGACCTGGTATGCAGATCTAGTGGACATGTCGTCCTGTCCACCATGGTCTCTGCCTCTGAGACAGGACCTTCTGGTTCAGGGTCCTTTCAAACATCCAAATCTAATTTCTCTGAGGCTGACTGCATGGAGATTGAACGCTTGATTCTATCAAAGCGTGGATTCTCGGAGTCAGTGATTGATACCTTAATACAGGCTAGGAAACCTGTTACCAGGAAAATTTACCATAAAATATGGCGTAAATACTTACATTGGTGCGAATCCAAGAATTACTCATGGAGTAAGGTTAGGATTCCTAGGATATTGTCTTTTCTACAAGAAGGCTTAGAAAAGGGTTTATCTGCTAATTCGTTAAAGGGACAGATCTCAGCTCTGTCCATTCTTTTACACAAGCGTCTGTCAGAAGTTCCAGACGTTCAGGCTTTTTGTCAAGCTTTGGCCAGGATTAAGCCTGTGTTTAAAACTGTTGCTCCGCCATGGAGCTTAAACTTAGTCCTTAACGTTTTACAGGGTGTTCCGTTTGAACCCCTTCATTCCATTGATATCAAGCTGTTATCTTGGAAAGTTCTGTTCTTAATGGCTATTTCCTCGGCTCGAAGAGTCTCTGAGTTATCAGCCTTACATTGTGATTCTCCTTATCTGATTTTTCATTCAGACAAGGTAGTTCTGCGTACTAAACCTGGGTTCTTACCTAAGGTAGTCACTAACAAGAATATCAATCAAGAGATTGTTGTTCCTTCATTGTGCCCTAATCCTTCCTCAAAGAAGGAACGACTTCTGCACAATCTGGACGTCGTCCGTGCCCTGAAATTCTATTTGCAGGCAACTAAAGATTTTCGACAAACTTCTTCCCTGTTTGTCATTTATTCTGGACAGAGGAGAGGTCAAAAGGCTTCGGCTACCTCTCTCTCCTTCTGGCTTCGTAGCATAATACGTTTAGCCTATGAGACTGCTGGACAGCAGCCTCCTGAAAGAATTACAGCTCATTCTACCAGAGCTGTGGCTTCCACTTGGGCCTTTAAAAATGAGGCCTCTGTTGAACAGATTTGCAAGGCTGCAACTTGGTCTTCACTTCACACCTTTTCAAAATTTTAAAAATTTGACACTTTTGCTTCTTCGGAGGCTGTTTTTGGGAGAAAGGTTCTTCAGGCAGTGGTTCCTTCCGTGTAAAGGTCCTGCCTGTCCCTCCCGTCATCCGTGTACTTTTAGCTTTGGTATTGGTATCCCATAAGTAATGGATGACCCGTGGACTGACTACACTTAACAGGAGAAAACATAATTTATGCTTACCTGATAAATTCCTTTCTCCTGTAGTGTAGTCAGTCCACGGCCCGCCCTGTTTTTACGACAGGTCTAAATTTTAAATTAAACTCCAGTCACCACTGCACCCTATAGTTTCTCCTTTCTCGTTCGGTTTCGGTCGAATGACTGGGTATGACGTAGAGGGGAGGAGCTATATAGCAGCTCTGCTTGGGTGATCCTCTTGCACTTCCTGTTAGGGAGGAGATATAATCCCATAAGTAATGGATGACCCGTGGACTGACTACACTACAGGAGAAAGGAATTTATCAGGTAAGCATAAATTATGTTTTTTAACATATAGAAAAAAATGTAAAATACTAAAATCTATTAAGCTTTACAAATACATAGAATTTATAGATAAATGAAAGAGCTACACTTAAGAAAACAATAGCATCCTAAAAAAGTAATAATTTTCTGTGCTTCAAACACTGAATCTAGCTTAGATGAAAAAAACAGTTACTAAGAGTCTAGATCATTGCTGGGTAACTTCCTAACATATAGGGACTTCAGATCAGTTTTTTAGAAGCCTTAAAGATACAGTCTAGTCAAAATTAAACTCATGATTCAGATAGGGCATGCAATTTTAAACAACGTTACAATTTACTTTTATCATAAAATGTACTTTAGGGTTGAGACTGCAAGGAGCTTATATAGTTAAAGGGACAGTCTATGCCAGAATTTCTATCATTTAAAAAGATAGACAATCCCATAATAAAGCACAAGGAGTTTAGAAAGATCCATAATACAGCCACGTCACAGTCATGTGACAGACACATCACTTAATTCGTATCAACTTGTATCATTGAAGGCTTAAAGTGAATGTAAACTTTCACAAATGAGTGCCCGGTTTTTAAAAATACTATTAAAAACAGGGACACTTGAAAGTTTACATTTCACCGGTTTTGTTAAAATACTTACCTTTTCTTCTTGCAAGCCGGAGCAGCCATTCCCCCGCCTGCCACTTGTCTCTTCTTACATCAGCAATGACGAATCATTGCCAGAGGCCATGCCGTGATTGGAGGAAGCCGGATTCTTCATTGCTGACGTATGAAGAGACGAGCAGAGGGCAGGGGAATCGCTGCTCCGGCTTGCAAGAAGAAAAGGTATTTTAACAAAACCGGTGAAATATAAACTTTCATGAATGAAAGTGCTCCTGTTTTTAATAGTATTTTCTTCATAAATGTAAAGAGTCCACAGCTGCATTCATTACTTTTGGGAATTCAGAACCTGGCCACCAGGAGGAGGCAAACACACCCCAGCCAAAGGCTTAAATACTCCTCCCACTTCCCTCATCCCCCAGTCATTCTTTGCCTTTCGTCCCAAGAGGATGGCAGAGAAGTGTCAGAAGTTTTCGATAGTCTCTTATGGAGGGTAGTACTCTTTGGCATGGGACTGGAGTTTTAAGTAGTCCTGTCAGTCTCTCATTGAGGGCTTGGATGAAAGTTAGAGTCCGGAGATGCAGGGAGAGTCTTTCTGCGAAACCATCCAGACTCATATTAACAGCTCCACAAGCAATCATCGTTGACGGGTTTCACTGCCAGCTTTTTTCTCTCAAGTCCATGGCAGAAGCGACACTACTATCTGTCACACGTGAAGGGCCGTGTTCCTGTTCCAAAGCGTAGATTCCGGTAAGATCATTTAATTTTACTTTTATCATGGATGTATTGTAATTACAACTGTTTCTCCGAGAGGGGTTACAACCTTTTAGGGATAACTTTAACATAGGGTCTCAGTGAGGCTCCTTTTTGTATCTAGGAATCAAGGCTTAATATCTCCTGAGGGGGTTATTGAACAGGGGGGGGGGGTGTTTATAATCATGCTTGTTTTGTGATTCTGTCTGCTACTGTGTAGTGTTGCTTCGGCTCATGTCTAATTTGGAACATAACAGCCTATGTCTAGTGACGCATCCTTTACGGTCGGACACGCTTTTGCATGGACTGCACGGTTTACCTTGTGACTCCATTTCCGCATTCCTGACAGTGTGGCGATGGAGAAATCCTGGTTTGCTGGTGTCTGTTTCTCTGGAGGTGGTGAGTGCCCCAGCCATTGGGGGTGTAAGGTGCCGTTTAGATTTTTCTTATTGGTCCATTTTTATTCAGTGTCCCAGTTATGGAGGATTCTGATTTTTTTGGAGACGGATGTCTCTGATTCAGACTCTACTTCTTGCAAAGTATATGAATTGGCCCGGGTGATACATGCCCATCAGTTATGTTCCGAATGCCATTTTAGAGTGCTCTGTTCCTCGGGATCAGGGAATCAGGTGCCCACTGAGCCATCCGCCTCTGGGGATTCTATTTCCCACAAGACAAGTTCCCTACCACCAACTCTTACTACGCATGCAGGTAACCCAAACGCTACTTATCCTTCTTTGGCGCTGGCACATCTTCACCTCCTGGGAGTGTGCTTACGATATTGTCTGTGTTCCATTAACCGGGGCTCGTCAGGTGTGGGATCGCCTGGTCCAGTTCAGCCCTCCAGGGGAGCGACTGCCCCTGAGGCCTCAGGGGGTCAACCTTCGGGGCCGGTGTTCTTCTTTTTGCCCGCCGGAGGTATGTTGCACCTTTCGTTATAGACAGGCGCTCCTTTGTGTTCTACTAAGGCACGTTTTTGGTGTTGCTGGAGGATCCCACTCTTAATGGGTCTGTGGATTCTCAGTCTTAATCTTCGACTGGCTTGTATATATAGACAGAAGGGGATGAAGTAATCTCCTTATAGTCTTTGTTATTTGTGTATCCTTTTCCAGTTCTGAGCTTGGAAGTCTCGGACCTCTGTTGGGCTGGTCCTTCGAGTCTGTCCGGTCTTCTTGGGCGATAACCTACAGATTGCCTTATCTTATTTTCATCCGGTGAGGATGATTTTTATTTGGTCTAAAGCTCATGTTGTAGTGTGATGTTTCCTTCGGGAACTTCTTCTATGGAATTGATACTCGAGATTTTGTGGTTGCACTTTTTACAAAAGTCTGGTTGACTGTTTTTTATCCCTCCATCTCGGGGGAGACTCTATGTGGCCTTGACAGTGCTGGGGCCCTTGGTTTCAGGCTGGTCCTTACTGGGTACAAATCCTATCTTTGAGGTGTAGTTCAGACACGTTGCACCTTTTTTTGTCCGGTTGGTCCGGTGAGGGCACCTAGTGATCAAAATGTGATTTGTTGTTTTCTTTTTTTATTTTACAAGCTTCAACTAGCATCCTGAGAGGACTTGAGGGTCCGTGGTTGCTAAGGGGCATAGGGGATTGGTTCAGTCCTCATTTGCCTTTCAATCTAGTGGGCCGGGACTCTGTTGAGATCCGCAGCGACATACTCAGTCGTTTCCGATTTTTCCAGGAACTAGAGTGCTTCTTTCCGTTGTGGGTTGGGGGCTTGGAGGATTTAATTCTTTCATACCACCGTTCTTACAGTTTTGCCTTTCATGGTCTCTTTGGAAGTATCCTTTTAGGACTTGTTCCTTTTAGATGTTCTCTTCCTTTGGGTCGAAACTTTCTGGACTTCTTCCGGTTTTCTGGTGGTTTTGGCCGCTTAATTAGGAAGTGAAGGCTGTGAGTCTCTGTATTCATTTTGGTCCTGGGCCAGGGTTCTTGTCTTGGAACCTTCTTGGATGTCTGGAGACTTATGATCCTGTGGACTGGTTTGGGACGACCCATTTTTTTTTTCAGGGACCCTATGTTGCAAAAAAAGGGGCTAGCTCATTGGGCTTGCAAGCAGGAAGGCCAGCGTTCACTTCCACCTTCGGGTACTGGTTATAAACTTTAAGACCTAACTTGTCCTTCGGGCGGGGTGTGCTCCTTTTCATAGGGAGTTTTTTCTCTGTTGGACATGTACGCTGTTCTTATTTGTGCCCTTCCATTTTGAGGGGATAGTGTGTCTTCCTTTATGAGCTGGGGTTTCCTCTCTCTGGAGGGTCATTGTCCTGCCCTGTGGGTAGGAGGTTGGATCAGGTGGCTTATTTCTGTAAGGGGCAGCATCTGCTGCTCTGTGGACTCTGTTCCACCTGTTGGAAATTGATCTCTCTACGTAGAGACTGTATAAGAGAGTTGTGACAGGTCTTCCTACGGATCTATTGCACTTTTCTCTGTTCCAGGTCCTAGGGGGTTCTCCTTGGGAGAGCCTTATTTGGAGGAGCAGAATGGGTTGGCACCCAAACTCTGTTGGGGTGGGTGAGTCCCCCCTTTTTTAACTTGTGGTTGGGGACTTCTGTTCTCCCTGTCTATTGGACATGTCTGTCACTTGGGCTGGTTCAGTCTTGGAGCAGGATCTGAGATCTGTTGCTCTGCTATATCGTCCTCTGAGCATTTAAGGTACAGTAAGCCTCTTTGAGGTTTCTTCTTTCTCCATCAAGATTTGTGGGAAGGATAGATAGATAGCCTGCGACATTATCGGCTGGTTAGTGGATACTTAGCAATCTGAAGGATCCTATCTTCAGCTGCCTTCTACTTGCCCTGCAAGTATTTAAGTTTCAGAGTCATTTTTAGATGACTGCAGCGTGAAGTGTTTTTGCTTTAGATGTTGTTCGTCAGTCCTATCTGAGCTTGCTGCACGAGGTTTCGTTTCTGAATATTTTGGTATTCTGAGCTACCTGCTACTTGGGGACCTTCGTCTTCAGTTGCTTTCTAGAGTGCGGTTGCACTGTGTTAGGGTAAGATCCCCTCTCTGTTTCAGACTGCCGGCCTTATCCTGTGGTTTCTGTATTTCTGGGGTCTGGGCGTTGCCTCCCCTTGTTTCTATGAGACTGGTTGGGTCTCTTTTAGCCTAACCCGGTTTCTCTGTTTTTTTGCTCTGTGTTTGTGCCCTTTTTTAGTTTTTTTTTTCTGGAGTTCCTTATGCTAGCTGGACAGCTAGCTCAGCATACTAATGCACTGTGGCTACTTTACACTGTAGCAAACCAAGGGTTACTCGTTCGATCCCCAGCAAGGTCTACTCAGCCTTTCCTCATTTCGAGATTGATAAAATAATCAGCGCCTCGGGCGGAGCCGCCGCTTGAAGAAGATGACCGCACTATAGGTGAGCTCCAGTGCTTCAGCACATAAAAGTACAGTCATTAGCACACTAGGATCTACAGCAGCTCTAAAAACCCAACTTTCCTACTCATCGGAGTAAGAGCTGACCGGATGGGTGTTAGAAAAATTTCACAGCTGAAAGCCGTCATCGCTCTCATGAGAATTGCTATCACGCAACACGCCATGAGTGAGTAGGAGCACTGCCGTGTCTAGCATAAGTTATATGCTGAGCCCTTGGATTGACTTGATCAGTTCCTAAAAAGTTGGTAAGGGAAACCATTACATTGACCGTATGACATTCTACACACGCTAGGAAACAAATAAAAGTTGCGGGTGCCATCTTGGTCCTGCATATGCACATGTAATTAAAAATGTATGCTGCACTGATCTCTATACCACTCTAAAGTCTACTGGACTACAGTGCATTATCAAGAAATGCCCAAATTCACCTATATACCTGGGGGCAAAATTACAGCTAGAGGTTCCTTGGGCCAGGTCAGGATACTCGGCTATTAACGCAAATGCATTAGAGCTCTGACATCCTCTAAAGAGAATGTTCTAATAATTATCACAGAGGTAACAAGCTACAGAGCAGTTCTAGCAGACTATACACCAGCCAAATAGACATTACCATATAGAACCAAAGGGAAAAACTGCATCTTGCCCCACCAGGGGATAGGGGATGATTTGGTTAGCATTATTGCAGGTGTGTGTTTTGAAAGTTGAGGGCATTATCACAGAAATGACAACATAAATACACTTTACCCTTCAACTGGATACACAGCTGTTATATCACGACCCCATCAACTAATTCCAGATCTATCCTCAATAACAGGAGTAAAGGCATCTGATTTTGAGGGGAAGGACACATAAGGGCGGTTCTCAGTTGCAACACAGGCCTGGATAGCTGTAGCACAGGCCTGGGGAATCTAGAAACACTCAGGGTCACAGACTATTTCTGACAAAATAGAGAGACTATCCTTTACAAATAAACCTTGAATCACAATACCTATGGATATAAAGGGGCTGTTTATAGTTTTACCAAGCCGAAGTATAGGAGATGATTCAGAGAGCAATTCACACCATTCTTGCTCACAATTCAGACACACTTAGAAAAATACAGAAAATGTTGCCTAGGAAAAACATGCAGAAAGGGAAACCAAGTAAAGGAGGGGGATCAGCGACCCCATCTGTGGACAATTATTTTAATGCAACTTCCATACCGCCACCTAAAGAGACAACGCAACTGTCTTCTAGATCGCAACCATCCTCTGGAACCTCAGAATCGGATTCTGATGGAGAGATCGCCATGGTTTCAGTGCCAAAATCTGTAATATCTTCCATTCTATCAAAAAAAGACTTCTCAACGCTCATCACTCAGGTGAAGCAGTGCATCAAAGACGAAATATCAGACCTCAAGAAAGATCTCGTGGAGATCGGGAATAGGGTGGACAGTCTGGAAGAAACTGCACAGAAGCATACTGCAGATTTGACCAGATTGAATGATCAGATGGAACACCAGGACAAGACTATACTACAACTGGAAGACAAATTAGAGGATTTAGAGAACAGATCCAGAAGGCACAACATAAGGATATGAGGTATCCCAGAAGACATAGAAGCCAATGATTTACAGGACTATCTGCAATCTCTATTCTCACTTCTCAAAAACACAACTGAACCCCCTAATGTGGTCATATATAGAGCTCATAGAGCATATTGAGACCTAAACCTCCATAAGCAGCACCCCCCATGGATGTGATTGCAAGAATCAATAATTATCAGATAAAGGAACAACTTATGATAGCAGTGAGAGAGAAGCGTTCTATACAAAAAGACGGCATAACTCTGCAGTTCTTTGCAGACTTGTCTACCAGAACACTGTTCAGGAGAAAATAGCTATCACCACTCACGAGACACCTGCAAGCCAGGAATATAAATTACAGATGGGGACATCCATTCCAACTGGTGGCTATCTTGAAGAATAGGAGAGCAATATGTTCTTTGCCTTCAGAAATTGGGGAATTCTGCAAGAAACTATAAATACCACCCCCAACTATGGAACCAGACAACAGACAGGACCCCAACTCATTCTCCAACCCTCATACAACACCTCTGCCTCAGAGTAAAGAATGGCAGACCGTCCAATCTAAGAAAATGAAACACCAAACTTCCTTGGATTCTGGGGCCCAAACTTGCTGATAATGATATCTACAGGGTATCCTGTTTCAGGTGTAAGGTTAATATTACTATGTTTGTCGATTTAAGATGCTGTGGTAAAATGTTTGTTACCTATACATTGAGTCAAACGTTATGAAAAAAAGTCTGAAATGTACTTTATGTGATTAATTAATTTTGGCTGGAATTTGTTAGCAATTACATCAGGCCTCCATGGACCCTAGGGCCCAAACGGGTGAACAGCATTCATATAGTATCCTTTTTCAGGTATAAGAATATGTTCATATAATAATTACTTAGGCTTTTTTGATACTATAATTGGTATTTATATAGCAGGTTGAATGATGTGAAACATGTTTAAGATGTACTCTGAAATTTTTTTAAGTTGAAAGTTTTATTTGTTTATAGTGTTAGATTTTGTTTTGTTATTAAATGGCAGAGAAATCTTTCAAGGCAATTGGGATATGTTAACATAATCACAACAGGAATTCTAAATAAACTAAGATGACAGACACACATTCAACTCATATCGCAAAATGTGAAGGGGTTCAATGGGCCATATAAGAGGTCATTAAATCTAAGGGATATAATTCAGAAAAAGGGGGAAATAGTTGGCTTACAGGAGACCCACTTCAAGAGAGGTTCAATTCCCAAATTTATGCATAGCAGCTTCTCACAATGCTTCCATAGTGCGCATAATAAAAAAAAAGATCAATGGTGTAAGCATTTTAGTGCACAATTATATCCTGTTTAAATTGATAGATCAGAAAAAAGATGCAGATGTTAGATTTTTGGTTGTTAGTGACACTCTATACAACAAACCTGTAACATTAGTAAATGTGTACGCACCCAATCAAAGACAGGCAGCTTTTTTTACATCCTTAATCTCTCAGATTCAAGACATACACAAGGGTCAATTGATAGTAGTAGGAGACTTCAATTTACCTATAAACCCTAAGCTTGACAGCTCGAATCCACGTTTACATGTAGCAAAAAGCACACTTAAATCCATATGGAATTTGATTAAGATATTTGGCCTCCATGACCCTTGGCCAATATCAAATCCCGAGAAGAGAAATTACACCTTCTTCTCTAATCCGAACAAAACATACTCCAGAATTGATTTCATACTATTAGATCACCTAACTTTATCCCACGCGATAGACTCAAGTATCTCTCATACTGCATGGTCAGACCATTCCATGGTCAAGTGCAACCTTGGGTGACCTACAGCTCCATTAAAAGAGTTTATGTGGAGATTGGATGACTCTCTATTATTGACCCATCTATACATGAGACTATTGAATTGGAATTACAGGATTTATTTCAACACAATACTAAGGGGGAGGAAGCACCAACTACAATTTGTGAATCACACTATTATAAGGGGAGTTCTGATTAAACTCGGAGCTATCAAAAATATTCGACAAAGGGAGGAATATCAGCACATAGCCAAAGAATTAGAACAATTGTATTACCTCCATAAGCGCCACCCACTAGATGACATCCTTTTACAGCAATTAAAATTTTATAGAACCAAGATGACAACACATTTACACATAAAAACTCAAACAATATCATATAAATTGAAACAGAAATATTATTGTAATGCCAACAAACCGGGTCGTCTACTTGCCAGATCTCTCAAAACCAAGCAGTCTAAGACTTATATACACTCGATTAACAAACCTAATGGTGTAAAAGCTGAGGACACAAAACAAATAGCAGATATATTTAAAAACTATTATCATGTCAAGGTATTTGGAATATTATTAAATAATGTATAGAAGTATATTTGTCTTTATTTGGTAAGTCTGTGGATGTGCACACTGTTTGTAGAACAAAGGATTGTTTCTGGGAGATCTCACACACTCAATATGCTAAATTATGCAATTGTATAATTTAGCAAGGAACTGAAAATTAACACAGTTTCAGAAACCATCTGTGTGATTGTTTGGGAATGTGAGATAAAAGCTATTTACCCCTCCCCATATACCTAAGAATTTAGCTCAGGTGAGAGTTTCAGCATTTGCACTTCGGTGCATGGGATCCCATGTGGTGAGTAAGAGACAAAAAGTCTGGAATCTAAAGTTACTGAAAGGGCAATGAAGACATTAAGATAACGCAGAGAAAACACATGACTTACATGTTTCCAACAACTGTATTTAGATTTCAAATAAAGTATACTAGGAAAATAAATACAAGACATGCATATTTTGAAAGCATGAATATCTTAGCCTCTGTGTGTTTAAGAACATGAATAGATGTTTATGGACCTGAAGAGAAGTGATTATTAACATTTATTTTTATTTCAGATCTACATAGACAGGATTCATGTATTCAGAAAGAAATATACATAAATGTAACATGCTATATCTGAATGCATGCCCCAGAATGTATTAAATATAGAAATTGGGAAATTGTCTAATTCTCTATTATTACATGGGTATTTGCTAAGCTTGGGAGGTAACTATTTTAGTCAGTCAAGAATGTTTAATAACCTCTGTATTGTTTATATTTTTCAGACATATAATCTCAGATCTGCATGAAGAAGGTTCATACATCCTGGGCTTATTAGAAACATAAAATATGGCATATTCTTGTTGGAATACAGTACAATACTGAATTAAAAATAAGCTATTATTACATATAAATGCCAGGATACCGATAAAATTGTAATGCATTTTAAGCTAATAATTAGCAGTATTAAATTGCCTTAATATAATAAAATGTTAATAATATAACATATTTGGTATCAGAATAATAAAAAAAAAATAACCTAATATTAACCATCTGTAATTGGGGTTATATATGATTAATGCAGAGATTGTAATCTGATTAAATAATCATTTTATAAAAAAATAATTAAGTTGTTTAAAAATGTTCAGAAATGGTATTGCTACATTTATTGCTATGTCTGTTTGTAATGATGCCACCCGGTGTTGCCATGAGAGAACTACAGCCAGAAAGCCTTTTGGCTGTTAAAGATAAGATATTCCAATTATCCAATGACAAGGGACAAGGCTCCGTGGGCGTTTCCATAACAACAATGTATACTAAACCAATTATCCAATGACAAGGGACAAGCAAAAAGGGCGTGAACGAAACAGGTTATCAATGATTATATATAATGGGAGTAGTAAAGGCACAGGGGACAGTTGTCTGCAACTTGCTGAGAAACTACTGATCTGATTTTGGCTGTGAGATACCTGGGAAAATTTCACTAAGCAAGGAGCTCAAAACTTAACCTTGATTTATGCAAAAACCTTCCCTCGAATGAGATGACCTAAAGACCGCTACGAATTGGTTCAAAATTGGTGAAGTATATTGTATTTTAAATTGGTAGTCATAAGCCTAGGTATTGTTTAAATTTGTGTCTGGTAGACTAAGTGATTTATCTATGAAAGTTCTGATGTTTTAAGTCAATATTGTATTAGGATAAATTGCAATTAAATAGCAGAATATATATATTGTACTATTGTTTAAGTTAGCACTGTAAATCATATTGCTGAATGTTTGTTAGCTGCTATTTTAGATCTCATTGTAATATTTTAAATGCAGTCTGAATGAAAGGTTGGTTTTAAAGATAAGCGTGTATAAACTTTGCATAGCATATTTAAATAGTTTTCAAGCGCATATAATAATATTTCATATTCCTTTTATTGCAAAAATATTTCAAAAATGTTCATGGATATTAACTAAATAAAAGAATTCAGATATTTATATTAATTGTATGGTCTAGTAGGTGCATGTTGATTAAGGGTTTCTATTTTTAAGGAAAATTATTATTTGTATTGGTTATAACCCTGCCATAAGCTGATATATTATTTGGATAGCACTACTAAGATTTTCATAAATATACTGACAATCATATACTATATAATTTGTTTCCCAACAGGTCACAAGCAGAACATAGGACTAAATGCCTTACTTATTTAGAAAACATCCAAGTCCCACAAATTACTGAGATAGATAGCAAGAGATTACAATCACCAATTAGTAGCAGAGAGGTTTGCAAGGCGATTAAATTGTTGAAATCTGATAAAGCCCAAGGCCCAGATGGATTTTCTGGATCCTATTATAAATTATTTGGGCATCTATTAATTCCACATATATTAAAGGCATTTCATCAGATTGATAATGGAGGTTTATTTCCAGAAACAATATTACAGGCCTATATATCTGTACTCCCCAAACCGGGTAAAAAACATGATATGCCGGCCAACTTCTGTCCAATATCTTTATTGAACATAGACCTGAAGATATTTGCTAAGGTATTGGCGGCAAGACTCAATAGTATATTGCCGACACTGATCTTCTCGGATCAGATGGGTTTTGTGCCGCGGAGAGAGGCCAAAGATAACACGGTCAAAATATTAAATATTCTAGAACATATAAATAGAGACAAAATCCCCTCTGTTTTGCTTTCTACGGACGCTGAGAAAGTGTTTGATAGATTGGATTGGATCTTTTTAGAGGCTACACTAATCAAATCTAATTTCCCCATTCCCTTTATAAACAGAGCGATGGCCCTGTACTCTTTCCCCACTGCCCAAATCCATATTAATGGTACCCTATCGGAGCAATTCGAGATAAGAAACGGTACAAGACAGGGATGCCCCCTTCCCCGCTTTTGTTTATACTCTCCTTAGAAATACTGGCAAGCAAAATTAGACTCAATGAAAAAATAAAGGGCATAGTTATCAACCAGAGAGAATATAAACTTTCTATGTTTGCTGACGACGTACTACTGTCACTATCCTGCCCACTGGGGTCTCTCTCCACTGTACAGTCTGAATTACAGGAGTATGGGGAGGTATCAAATTTTTCAATAAACGCTAGCAAATCAGAACTCTAGCGCACGTGTCTGAAGTGGATATATCTAAGATAATCAAATATTGCACATATGAGGTGCAACTGACTTCCATTAAATATTTGGGTATACACTTGACGAGTAATATAGACTCCATCCGCACTATCAATTACAGCAAGCTCTTGACTGCCATTTCAAACCAGGCCTCATCTTGGTTGTCGAAAAATACCTTATGGATAGGGCGAATTAACACGGTTAAAATGATGCTCCTACCAAAAATCCTATACATCATGCAGACTCTACCTCTCTCAAATACCCACATATACATTCAGAAACTACAAAGAATAATATACGATTTCATATGGAATAAAAGACCACCACGGGTTAATAAATTATCCATGTATGCTCATAAGGAAATGGGAGGTTTGGGGGTACCTAACCTTTCATTATACAAAAAAGCAGTCCCCTTACAAAGAATAATAGACTGGTGTAGAAACGATACGGACAACCCAAAACACTGGATACAAATAGAGCATTATCTGGTGGGAGTTAATCAGTTGGGTAGTACATGTTGGACACCTAGACTTCTATCTAAGATACAAAGCAATGCCACATCCACAGTAGCGGCCACACTTACAGATTGGAAATATATTTGTGATAATTTTGGGGGCATATCAAGTAATATAGCTCAATATTGGTGAATCCAGAGTTCAATTCAGGCCTGGAACACTCTATCTGGGATCTGATCACAGCTTGGGGGGATGCATTCCCATATCCCTAATTACTAACATAGGTAAACTGAAACCCAGAGCTGAGCTGGAAGAAGTGGGGAATGGGTTCTTTAAGCAATGTTTGCACTATCACCAAGTTAACCACTTCATAAGCACGCACAGATGCAGGCCAAATCTCTTACGGTCATTAACACCATTTGAACAAGTCTGTAATTCCAAAATTCCACGAACAGGGCTCATATCCATTACATATATGCTCTTACTTAAAGCTACATCTCATAAACCACATAATTTTGTAAGGGGATGGGAGAGGGAACTGTTGGGAAGCCAGGAACCAAAGGTGTGGGAGGTGATCTTTCGAAACATAGCATATTCAGCTCACACAATAAATGCACTAGAGACAAACTATAAAGTGCTGTCCAGATGGTACATGACCCCGTGTAGAATTAAATATTTATTCCCAACAGCTAATGATAGGTGTTGGAGATGCTCACAGGAGATAGGCAACATGAGCCACATTTGGTGGATATGTCATGAAGCAAACACATACTGGAAGCAAATAATAGAGGAAATAAAAAGTGTGCTGTTGAGTAACATCTCTCTAACTCCATTAGTGTGCCTTTTTAATGAGCTAACGGAAGAAAAATGTACAATTAAGAGAAATTTAGGACATATCATGTTGAACACAGCTAAATAACTTATCGCCTCACACTGGAAATCAGCTAACATGCCTACAGTGGATATGTGGAGGGAAAGGGTCCAGGAGGCCTTGTCTTTAGAAAGATATTTCTACTTTAAGACAACTCGTTTAACCTATAATAATATGGTGTTTTATTGGGATTCTTATATAGGGTCTGGGAACAAATGTCCCCACCAAAATTAGATAGGAAAACAGGTGATATATCATATTGGGGTACTAACGTAAGAGAGTATATATATGTTACATGTTAAAGTATGAAATTGAATTATAAGTGTGTTCTCATCTTACTTAACCTATTGCATTACACAGTTTCAGTACACTCCAATTGCTAGTGTTTTTCAAATACAAATAATAAGCACTCTCTGCAAATTATTGTTTATTGTTAATGATCTTTAATTATTAGGGTTTTTATTGTTTGTACTGTTTTATTCTTATGTTGTTTAGTTATTGCTTCTGGATATTAAGAAGGAAATGTTAAATTAAAAGTCCAGACCCAGAGCACTTGGATAAGATATGGACACTCGCAACACAATATATCTGGGCAACAACAACGATTGTAATATATTGCCATTAGTAGCTGGCGACAACATGGACTTGTATACATGCTGTGTAAGAAATATATGGATTTAATGTTTGCATATATAATAACTATGTATATCTGGAAAATTCTAATAAAGAAAAAAAAAAAAATAAGCAGCGCGTTGAGTCGCTTAAGGGGGATTAGCCGCACTTTACAAGTACAATCTTGTTTTCTCCGTGTCTTTTCTTCTTTGTGGAAGAATGCAGTAGTTTGTTCCCTTTCTTTAGTAAGGGGTGTGTTGTTTGGAGACCGACTGCTGGCCGACGGTGTCTCTTGGAGGCTGTTGACTCGGTCGAGTCTAGTTCCTGCAGTCTCTAGCAAGGCATGTGGACTATCTGCAGGTCAGTGTCCTGGGCCTTTTCCATTGTTTCAAAGTTGTTCTCGGCTTCGGATGAAGCAAGATTTTGTTGGGTAGAGGTTTTCAGGCCTGGTGCCCTCAGAATGGGCCGCCTCTTTTACCCTCCTTTTTTTTTTTTTTTTTTTTTTTTTTTTCATTCGGTGTCCTCTATAGCTTGGGTATTGTTTTCCCAAAAGTAATGAATGCAGCTGTGGACTCTTTCCATTTATGAAGAAAAACTTAAATTGTGCTTACCTGATGATAATTTTTCTTTCATGTAATTAGCAAGAGTCCATGAGCTAGTGACGTATGGGATATACATTCCTACCAGGAGGGGCAAAGTTTCCCAAACCTTAAAATGCCTATAAATACACCCCTCACCACACCCACAATTCAGTTTTACAAACTTTGCCTCCCATGGAGGTGGTGAAGTAAGTTTGTGCTAGATTATACGTTGATATGTGCTTCGCAGCAGGCTGGAGCCCGGTTTTCCTCTCAGAGTGCAGTGAATGTCAGAGGGATGTGAAGAGAGTATTGCCTATTTGAATTCAATGGTCTCCTTCTACGGGATCTATTTCATAGGTTCTCTGTTATCGGTCGTAGAGATTCATCTCTTACCTCGCTTTTCAGATCGACGATATACTCTTATATACCATTACCTCTACTGATTCTCGTTTCAGTACTGGTTTGGCTGTCTACTATATGTAGATGAGTGTCTTAGGGTAAGTAAGTCTTATTTTATTATGACACTCTAAGCTATGGTTGGGCACTTTCTATGTAAAGTTCTAAATATATGTTTTTAAACTTATATTTGCCATGATTCAGGATAATCAGTATTCCTTTAAAATTCAGACTGTCAGTTTCATTATATGGGATAATGCATTTTAATTCAATTTATTTTTCTTTACCTTGAAAATTGAAAATGAGGTTTAATCTATGTCTTTAGCTGTTTTAGCTAGAAGAATTTTATGATTTCTAAAAATCCATATTTCTTTTTTTCTAAAATAATCAATTATTTGGTTTATAATTGGATTTAATTCTTAACTGTTACTCTGGGCTTCAAGATTGAGTTCTAAGACTAAAACTTTTAGCTTATTTCAGTTTGGTTGTTCTTTTTAAGGAACAAATTCCCAAGTAACATGTTTTTAATTGGAAATCTTTTAGTTCAAAATCAGCTCCCTAAAATTGCAATGTATGTGCCGTATTCCAGTTTGGCTGGTAAGGGGCAGGTTAAGATTTTTTTGAAATTTGTTGTTTTGCAAATTTCTTTGATTTTGGGTACAGAATTAAGTTCAGAGTAAACCGTCTGTGAGAAGTCTTTTTTTCTCTATGATATTCCAGCTATTCCAGTAAGGCTAACACTTTCGTTAAGGTGTCGGTTCCGGCGTCAGAGGATGTGGCGTCATACTTGGCGCCAAAAATATGGGCGTTGTCTTTAGCGCCAATAATGTGGGCGTCATATTTGGCGCCAAAAAATGTGGGCGTATTTTTTGTTCCACTTTTTTCCTCACATTATTTAAACCTCACTTTTTTATTGCTTCTGGTTTCTAGAAGCTTATTATTTTGCATTCTTTTCCCATTCCTGAAACTGTCATTTAAGGAATTTGATAATTTTGCTTTAAATATTGTTTTTTTCTATTACATATTGCAAGATTTCACTGTTCCTGTTTCAAAACGATCTAAGGGATTCCTGTTGACTGATTTCAGTCCTACCAAAGCTAAGTTCATTTATTTTAAATGTTATGAATGTTTATCTTTAGCTATGGTTTGTAATAAGTTATCATGATAAACTTTTACATGCAGAATCCATTAGTATTTATGCTTTATATATTGCTATTCTTTTTACATCTTATGTACAAGAAATACTTAGAAGATTTATAAGAATATTTTTCTGATTCTATTTTAAAGGCTTTGTCTGACATCGTGCCTTCTAATAAAAATTTTAGGTCTTTTTCAAACTTCTTTTTTAATTATTGAAGTTTCAAATGACCAACAACATTCTGATTTATTTAATTCTTAACTGTTACTCTGGGCTTCAAGATTGAGTTCTAAGACTAAAACTTTTAGCTTATTTCAGTTTGGTTGTTCTTTTTAAGGAACAAATTCCCAGGTCATGTTTTTAATTGGAATTCTTTTAGTTCAAAATCAGCTCCCTAAAATTGCAATGTATGTGCCGTATTCCAGTTTGGCTGGTAAGGGGCAGGTTAAGATTTTTTTTGAAATTTGTTGTTTTGCAAATTTCTTTGATTTTGGGTACAGAATTAAGTTCAGAGTAAACCGTCTGTGAGAAGTCTTTTTTCTCTATGATATTCCAGTAAGGCTAACACTTTCGTTAATTGTGTTTCGGTCCTATATATTTTGGGATAATGTTGAAGCGCGGCTGATCACCCGTTGGGGTTCAAGCGCTGCTCAGTCCTGGAATCTTCTGGGGTATTTCTTCCAGTTCCATTTTTAGGAACTGGGTTTTGGGGTTTTATTCAAAACTATTCTGCCTTTTGTTGGTCAGTGATGGCATTATTTGTTTTCATTAGATACAATAGATGCATATCTTCATTTTCTGTTTTCATTCAGATTATTTTCTGAGGCTGCGGAATCTCATATGATTCAACTTTGTTCTTTCAGGACATAGTTAGAGGATCTTTCTTTCAAAAGCTCTTGATTCCTCACACAAGGGTCACCTTTTTTAGGTTTCCAGATAGTTTGGGTCACTGTCTTTGTCTCTAATCAGACAAGTGACAATTTTATTGGGTTCCGTCTGTCGGTACCTTCAGTCTCTATTATTTCCTTCAGTTGCTATATATGCATGGAAGTTTTAGGTTTTATGGCTGCAGCGTTGGATTTAATTCCCTTTGCTCATTTTCATGGAAAACCTTTCAAGTTTTTTATGCTGAATAATGGTGCAGGGATTCTAGGATTTCACATTTTAAATCTTCAGATCCTAATGTTTAACTATCTTTATTTGATGGTTAAGTTCACCTTCATTTAGTTTTACAGGTCTCTTTGTTTCTTTCAACCTGGACCATGATCTCTACAGATGTGAGTCTTTTTGGTTGGGAGGCTGTCTGAGGATCTCTGTCAGCACAAGGGGTTTGGAAATCTCAGGAGGCGAGATTACCATTTGATATTTTAGAACTCCGTGCATTCTCAGAGTTCTTCAGTTAGTTTCTTTTGAAGAAGAGACGTTTATTGTTTTTCAGACAATGTCACAACTGTGGTATATGTCAATCATCAGGGTGGGACTATCAGTCCTTAGGCTGGGACAAAAGTATCTCGGATATTTGCTTCGGTTAAATCCAGCTCCTATCTAAATTCTGTGGTCTTTTTCCCAGGTATAGACATTTGTGAAAAGGATTATCTCTGTTAATCAAGCTTTACTTCCGGGCGAATGGTCTCTCTTACCCAGATATGTTTTTCAATTTTTCAGATGTAAGGGTTTCCAGAAATAGATCTTTTGGCATCTCATCTGAATAAAGAACTTCCCAGGGGCCTATTCAGGTCCGGGGATCCTCAGGCGGAAGTAGTGTATGCATTGATATTTCCTTGGAATTATCATTTTGTCTATATCCTTTCGCCTCTAGTTCTTCTTCCAAAAGTGATTTCCAAAATTCTAATGGAGTGTTTGTTTGTACTGCTGGTGGCTCCAGCATGGCCTCTCAGGTTTTGGTATGCGGATCTCATTTGGATGGCCAGTAGCCAACCTTGGACTCTTCCGTTAAGAACAGACCTTCTTTCTCAAGGCCCATTTTTCCATCAGGATCTCAAATCTTTAAATTTGAAGGGATGGAGATTGAACGCTTGATTTTTAGTCATAGAGGTTTTTCTGACTCATTGATTAATACTATGTTTCAGGCTCGTAAATCTGTCTCTAGAAAGATTTATTATCGAGTTTGGAAGACCTACATTTCTTAGTGTTTTTCTCAATTTTCTTGGCATTCTTTTAGAATTCCTAGAATTTTATAATTTCTTCAGGTTGGTTTGGATAAGGTTTTGTTTTCAGTTCCTTGATAGGACAAATTTCTACTCTTTCTGTTCTTTTTTCACAGAAAGATTGCTAATCATCCTGATATTCATTGTTTTGTACAGACTTTGGTTCTTATCAAGCCTGTCATTAAGTTAATCTCTCCTCTTTGGAGTCTCAATTTGGTGCTGAGGGCTTTGCAGGCTCCTCCGTTTGAACCTATGCATTTTCTGAACATTAAATTACTTTCTTGGAAAGTATTGTTCCTCTTGGCTATCTCTTCTGCTAGAAGAGTTTCTGAGTTATCTGCTCTTTTTTGTGAATTTCCTTTTCTGATTTTTCATCAGAATAAGGCAGTGTTGCTTCCTGATATTCATCATTTTGTTCAGGCTTTGCTTCGTATCAAACCCGTCATTAAGCCAATTTCTCCTCCTTGGAGTTTTAATTTGGTTCTGAAGGCTTTTCAGGCTCTTCTATTTGAGCATATGCTTGCTCTGGACATTAATTACTTTCATGGAAAGTATTGTTCTTTTTGGACATCTCTTCAGCTAGAACAGTTTTTGAATTATCTGTTTTTTCTTGTGAATCTCCTTTTTCTGATTTTTTCATCAGGGTGAGGTAAGGTGCTTTTTGCTGTCCTCATTTCAATTCTTACCTAAAGTTGTAAATTCTAACTACATTAGGGAGGAATTATTGTTTTCCTAAGACTTCTTTGACAAGATTCTTTCATTCTTTGGATATGGTAAGAGTTTTGAAATCCTATGTTGAAGCTATTCAGATTTCAGACAGGCTTCTAGTCTATTTGTTATCTTTTCTGGTTTTAGGAAGATCAAAAGGCTTCTGCCATTTATTTGGCATCTTGGTTAAACT
The DNA here is from genome assembly GCF_027579735.1 of Bombina bombina. NCBI lineage: Eukaryota > Metazoa > Chordata > Amphibia > Anura > Bombinatoridae > Bombina > Bombina bombina. The sequence goes on from NC_069500.1 coordinate 1,133,256,848, forward strand.
TTTGATTCATCATGCTTATTTGGAGTCGGGTGGATTCCCGCCTCAGAGGATTACGGCTCATTCTACTAGGTAAGTTTCTACTTCCTGGAATTTTTAAGAATGAAGCTTCTATTGATCACATTTGCAAAGCAATGACTTGGTCTTCTTTGCATATTTTTACTAAATTCTGCCATTTTTATGTGTTTTCTTCTTCTGAAGCAGTTTTTGGTAGAAAAGTACTTCAGGCAGCTGTTTCTGTTTGATTCGTTTGCTTATAATTTCAGTTTTTTTCATTATAAGATTAAAACTTTTGATTTGGGTTGTGGATTATTTTTTCAGCGGAATTGGCTGGCTTTATTTTATCCCTCCCTCTCTAGTGACTCTTGCGTGGAAGTTCCACATCTTGGGTATCTGCTATCCCATACGTCACTAGCTCATGGACTCTTGCTAGTTACATGAAAGAAAACATAATTTATGTAAGAACATACCTGATAAATTCATTTCTTTCATATTAGCAAGAGTCCATGAGGCCCACCCTTTTTGTGGTGGTTATGATTTTTTTGTATGAAGCACAATTATTTAAATTCCTTATTTTTTGATGCTTTCGTTAAACTGAATTGTGGGTGTGGTGAGGGGTGTATTTATAGGCATTTTAAGGTTTGGGAAACTTTGCCCCTCCTGGTAGGAATGTATATCCCATACGTCACTTGCTCATGGACTCTTGCTAATATGAAAGAAATTAATTTATCAGGTAAGTTCTTACATAAATTATGTTTTTCTTCGGATAGGAGTCCACAGCTTCCCGCCCATTTTTTTATGTAGGATGGCCGTAATTTTGTTCTTCTGGCACCTTTTCACCCTGATTTTTCTTCTACTGTTCCTTGTTCCTCTGCAGAATGATTGGGGGATGAGGGAAGTGGGAGTAGTATTTAAGCCTTTGGCTGGGGTGTCTTTGCCTCCTCCTGGTGGCCAGGTTCTGAATTCCCAAAAGTAATGAATGCAGCTGTGGACTCTTTCCATCTGAAGAAAATAAAATGATCAGGTAAGCATAATTTGAGTTTTTTAAAACTGGGCACCCATTCGTGAAAGTTTACATTCACTTTAAGAGTGCCCACTTATCATTATTATTATTATTTTTTTAAATAGAAAACTATCTTTTGATTTTGTCCTCAGAAGGCTTTTTATTGAAAGTAACCTGATTTAAATAAATCCGATTTTTTTTTTATATCATTTATTTTCATCCACCCTGGTTATATGTGATCTTTTGCTTATTATGACAAAATTGCTCTCCTATAAGCTTATGCATATATTCATTCTGTTATAGGAAGTTAACAAATCACATGATTGAAATAAATATTATTTCTATACTTGGACAATGCAGATATTAGAGTTGAATTTTTCTGTTATATTTACAAATAATATTTTTTTATTTTCGTTGTTGTAGGTGAAAAACTACAGTGGTTTCAAACTCACCTTAATCCAGACAAGAATGAATATACAAAAAAGGAAGCATGTGAATTAATTGAAAGGTACAATGCATGCAGACTAATGTTTCATGTTTAATTTGAAAGGAGAATGTAATTGAAGCACCATGCTAGTTATGCTCTAATTCATTAGAGCAGGGCTCGACAAACCCAGGAGCCTGGGAGCCACTGGCTCCTAGAATTTTACCCCTGGCTCCTAACTTTTTGGGTTATTCTCCATATATCTATATACAAATCCAACTGTCTGGCTCCTAAATATTCTTACTGGCTCCTAATTTTTGAACATATTTGTCAAGCACTGCATAAGAGTATGTAATTTTAAGACTATCAACCTTACACTACTGTATGTTTAACCCCCCATGAAGGGGTTATAGGGACATTAAACACTAAATGAATGTTAGATAGAATGATGTATTCAAACAAAAAATGAGTCTGAGAATAACATGTATATGTATTTCTCCAACATAGGTGTGTCCGGTCCACGGCGTCATCCTTACTTGTGGGATATTCTCTTCCCCAACAGGAAATGGCAAAGAGCCCAGCAAAGCTGGTCACATGATCCCTCCTAGGCTCCGCCTACCCCAGTCATTCTCTTTGCCGTTGTACAGGCAACATCTCCACGGAGATGGCTTAGAGTTTTTTAGTGTTTAACTGTAGTTTTTATTATTCAATCAAGAGTTTGTTATTTTAAAATAGTGCTGGTATGTACTATTTACTCTGAAACAGAAAAGAGATGAAGATTTCTGTTTGTAAGAGGAAAATGATTTTAGCAACCGTTACTAAAATCGATGGCTGTTCCACACAGGACTGTTGAGAGGAATTAACTTCAGTTGAGGGAACAGTGAGCAGAATTTTACTGCTTGAGGTATGACACATTCTAACAAGACGATGTAATGCTGGAAGCTGTCATTTTCCCTATGGGATCCGGTAAGCCATTTTTATTACAGACTATAAATAAGGGCTTCACAAGGGCTTTTTGAGACTGTAGACATTTTCTGGGCTAAATCGATTCATATATAAACATATTTAGCCTTGAGGAATCATTTTAATCTGGGTATTTTGTAAAATAATATCGGCAGGCACTGTTTTGGACACCTTATTCTCTAGGGGCTTTCCCTAATCATAGGCAGAGTCTCATTTTCGTGCCGGTATTGCGCACTTGTTTTTGAGAAGCATGACATGCAGTCGCATGTGTGAGGAGCTCTGATACATAGAAAAGACTTTCTGAAGGCGTCATTTGGTATCGTATTCCCCTTTGGGCTTGGTTGGGTCTCAGCAAAGCAGATACCAGGGACTGTAAAGGGGTTAAAGATAAAAACGGCTCCGGTTCCGTTATTTTAAGGGTTAAAGCTTCCAAAATTGGTGTGCAATACTTTTAAGGCTTTAAGACACTGTGGTGAAATTTTGGTGAATTTGAACAATTCCTTCATACTTTTTCGCAATTGCAGTAATAAAGTGTGTTCAGTTTAAAATTTAAAGTGACAGTAACGGTTTTATTTTAAAACGTTTTTTGTACTTTGTTATCAAGTTTATGCCTGTTCAACATGTCTGAACTACCAGATAGACTGTGTTCTGAATGTGGGGAAGCCAAGATTCCTTCTCATTTAAATAGATGTGATTTATGTGACACAAAATTTAGAGAAAATGATGCCCAAGATGATTCCTCAAGTGAGGGGTGTAAGCATGGTACTGCATCATCCCCTCCTTCGTCTACACCAGTCTTGCCCACTCAGGAGGCCCCTAGTACATCTAGCGCGCCAATACTCCTTACTATGCAACAATTAACGGCTGTAATGGATAATTCTATCAAAAACATTTTAGCCAAAATGCCCACTTATCAGCGTAAGTTTTAGATAATACTGAAGAGCATGAGGACGCTGATGATATTGTTTCTGAAGGGCCCCTACACCAGTCTGAGGGGGCCAGGGAGGTTTTGTCTGAGGGAGAAATTTCAGATTCAGGGAAAATGAACCTGATGTGATTACATTTAAATTTAAGTTGGAACATCTCCGCGCTCTGCTCAAGGAGGTGTTATCCACTCTGGATGATTGTGAGAATTTGATCATCCCAGAGAAACTATGTAAAATGGACAAGTTCCTAGAGGTCCCGGGGCCCCCAGAAGCTTTTCCTATACCCAAGCGGGTGGCGGACATTGTAAATAAAGAATGGGAAAGGCCCGGTATACCTTTCGTCCCTCCCCCCATATTTAAAAAATTGTTTCCTATGGTCGACCCCAGAAAGGACTTATGGCAGACAGTCCCCAAGGTCGAGGGGGCGGTTTCTACTTTAAACAAACGCACCACTATACCCATAGAAGATAGTTGTGCTTTCAAAGATCCTATGGATAAAAAATTAGAAGGTTTGCTTAAAAAGATGTTTGTTCAGCAAGGTTACCTTCTACAACCAATTTCATGCATTGTCCCTGTCACTACAGCCGCGTGTTTCTGGTTCGATGAGCTAGAAAAAGCGATCACTAGTGATTCTCCTCCTTATGAGGAGATTATGGACAGAATCCGTGCTCTCAAATTGGCTAATTCTTTCACCCTAGACGCCACTTTGCAATTGGCTAGGTTAGCGGCGAAAAATTCTGGGTTTGCTATTGTGGCGCGCAGAGCGCTTTGGTTGAAATCTTGGTCAGCGGATGCGTCTTCCAAGAACAAATTGCTTAACATTCCTTTCAAGGGGAAAACGCTGTTTGGCCCTGACTTGAAAGAGATTATCTCTGATATCACTGGGGGTAAGGGCCACGCCCTTCCTCAGGATAGGTCTTTCAAGGCCAAAAATAAACCTAATTTTCGTCCCTTTCGTAGAAACGGACCAGCCCCAAGTGCTACGTCCTCTAAGCAAGAGGGTAATACTTCTCAAGCCAAGCCAGCCTGGAGACCAATGCAAGGCTGGACCAAGGGAAAACAGGCCAAGAAACCTGCCACTGCTACCAAGACAGCATGAAATGTTGGCCCCCGATCCGGGACCGAATCTGGTGGGGGGCAGACTCTCTCTCTTCGCTCAGGCTTGGGCAAGAGATGTTCTGGATCCTTGGGCACTAGAAATAGTCTCCCAAGGTTATCTTCTGGAATTCAAGGGGCTCCCCCCAAGGGGGAGGTTCCACAGGTCTCAATTGTCTTCAGACCACATAAAAAAACAGGCATTCTTACATTGTGTAGAAGACCTGTTAAAAATGGGAGTAATTCATCCTGTTCCATTAGGGGAACAAGGGATGGGGTTCTACTCCAATCTGTTCGTAGTTCCCAAAAAAGAGGGAACGTTTAGACCAATCTTAGATCTCAAGATCCTAAACAAGTTCCTCAAGGTTCCATCGTTCAAAATGGAAACCATTTGAACAATTCTTCCTTCCATCCAGGAAGGTCAATTCATGACCACGGTGGATTTAAAGGATGCGTATCTACATATTCCTATCCACAAGGAACATCATCGGTTCCTAAGGTTCGCATTCCTGGACAAGCATTTCCAGTTCGTGGCACTTCCTTTCGGATTAGCCACTGCTCCAAGGATTTTCACAAAGGTACTAGGGTCCCTTCTAGCGGTGCTAAGACCAAGGGGCATTGCAGTAGTACCTTACTTGGACGACATTCTGATTCAAGCGTCGTCCCTTCCTCAAGCAAAGGCTCACACGGACATAGTCCTGGCCTTTCTCAGATCTCACGGATGGAAAGTGAACGTAGAAAAGAGTTCTCTATCTCCGTCAACAAGGGTTCCCTTCTTGGGAACAATAATAGACTCCTTAGAAATGAGGATTTTTCTGACAGAGGCCAGAAAAACAAAACTTCTAAACTCTTGTCAAACACTTCATTCCGTTCCTCTTCCTTCCATAGCGCAGTGCATGGAAGTAATAGGTTTGATGGTAGCGGCAATGGACATAGTTCCTTTTGCGCGCATTCATCTAAGACCATTACAACTGTGCATGATCAGTCAGTGGAATGGGGACTATACAGACTTGTCTCCGACGATACAAGTAAATCAGAGGACCAGAGATTCACTCCGTTGGTGGCTGTCTCTGGACAACCTGTCACAAGGGATGAACTTCCGCAGGCCAGAGTGGGTCATTGTCACGACCGACGCCAGTCTGATGGGCTGGGGCGCGGTCTGGGGACCCCTGAAAGCTCAGGGTCTTTGGTCTCGGGAAGAATCTCTTCTACCGATAAATATTCTGGAACTGAGAGCGATACTCAATGCTCTCAAGGTTTGGCCTCAGCTAGCAAAGGCCAAGTTCATACGGTTTCAATCAGACAACATGACGACTGTTGCGTACATCAACCATCAGGGGGGAACAAGGAGTTCCCTGGCGATGGAAGAAGTGACCAAAATCATTCAATGGGCGGAGACTCACTCCTGCCACCTGTCTGCAATCCACATCCCAGGAGTGGAAAATTGGGAAGCGGATTTTCTGAGTCGTCAGACATTACATCCGGGGGAGTGGGAACTCCATCCGGAAATCTTTGCCCAAATTACTCAACTGTGGGGCATTCCAGACATGGATCTGATGGCCTCTCGTCAGAACTTCAAGGTTCCTTGCTACGGGTCCAGATCCAGGGATCCCAAGGCGACTCTAGTAGATGCACTAGTAGCACCTTGGACCTTCAAACTAGCTTATGTATTCCCGCCGTTTCCTCTCATCCCCAGGCTGGTAGCCAGGATCAATCAGGAGAGGGCATCGGTGATCTTGATAGCTCCTGCGTGGCCACGCAGGACTTGGTATGCAGATCTGGTGAATATGTCATCGGCTCCACCATGGAAGCTACCTTTGAGACGAGACCTTCTTGTTCAAGGTCCGTTCGAACATCCGAATCTGACCTCACTCCAACTGACTGCTTGGAGATTGAACGCTTGATTTTATCAAAGCGAGGGTTCTCAGATTCTGTCATTGATACTCTTGTTCAGGCCAGAAAGCCTGTAACTAGAAAAATTTACCACAAAATATGGAAAAAATATATCTGTTGGTGTGAATCTAAAGGATTCCCTTGGGACAAGGTAAAAATTCCTAAGATTCTATCCTTTCTTCAAGAAGGATTGGAGAAAGGATTATCTGCAAGTTCCTTGAAGGGACAGATTTCTGCCTTGTCTGTGTTACTTCACAAAAAGCTGGCAGCTGTGCCAGATGTTCAAGCCTTTGTTCAGGCTCTGGTTAGAATCAAGCCTGTTTACAAACCTTTGACTCCTCCTTGGAGTCTCAACTTAGTTCTTTCAGTTCTTCAGGGGGTTCCGTTTGAACCCTTACATTCCGTTGATATTAAGTTATTATCTTGGAAAGTTTTGTTTTTGGTTGCAATTTCTTCTGCTAGAAGAGTTTCAGAATTATCTGCTCTGCAGTGTTCTCCTCCTTATCTGGTGTTCCATGCAGATAAGGTGGTTTTACGTACTAAACCTGGTTTTCTTCCGAAAGTTGTTTCTAACAAAAACATTAACCAGGAGATAGTCGTGCCTTCTTTGTGTCCGAATCCAGTTTCAAAGAAGGAACGTTTGTTGCACAATTTGGATGTTGTTCGCGCTCTAAAATTCTATTTAGATGCTACAAAGGATTTTAGACAAACATCTTCCTTGTTTGTTGTTTATTCTGGTAAAAGGAGAGGTCAAAAAGCAACTTCTACCTCTCTCTCTTTTTGGATTAAAAGCATCATTAGATTGGCTTATGAGACTGCCGGACGGCAGCCTCCTGAAAGAATCACAGCTCATTCCACTAGGGCTGTGGCTTCCACATGGGCCTTCAAGAACGAGGCTTCTGTTGATCAGATATGTCGGGCAGCGACTTGGTCTTCACTGCACACTTTTACCAAATTTTACAAGTTTGATACTTTTGCTTCTTCTGAGGCTATTTTTGGGAGAAAGGTTTTGCAAGCCGTGGTGCCTTCCATTTAGGTGACCTGATTTGCTCCCTCCCTTCATCCGTGTCCTAAAGCTTTGGTATTGGTTCCCACAAGTAAGGATGACGCCGTGGACCGGACACACCTATGTTGGAGAAAACAGAATTTATGTTTACCTGATAAATTACTTTCTCCAACGGTGTGTCCGGTCCACGGCCCGCCCTGGTTTTTTAATCAGGTCTGATAATTTATTTTCTTTAACTACAGTCACCACGGTTTCATATGGTTTCTCCTATGCAAATATTCCTCCTTTACGTCGGTCGAATGACTGGGGTAGGCGGAGCCTAGGAGGGATCATGTGACCAGCTTTGCTGGGCTCTTTGCCATTTCCTGTTGGGGAAGAGAATATCCCACAAGTAAGGATGACGCCGTGGACCGGACACACCGTTGGAGAAAGTAATTTATCAGGTAAACATAAATTCTGTTTTTCTTTCATACAGGAGGTAAGAGTCTACGATCCATTACTCTATCATGAACTAGGAGGAGGCAAAGATTCCTAAACTCCAAGAGCTCTATAACCCCCCCACCTCAACTGAAGAATGAAGATGTGCATGTGAGACTTCAGTGATAAGGCTTCTCAGACTGAATTTTAGATAATTAGTGCTGACTCCTGAATAACTGCACCATAATGAGCTCAATGTTATCTATAAGGCACACATCAATGAGCAGTGTCTTGCTGTAAAAAGCTATAAAAATGCCCTGAGATAAAGGCAGCCCGTAGAGACCTAGAAACAGACAGACATTTAGAAGTTTAAAGGTTATAAAGTATATTAATAGAATCATGTTGGTTGTGCAAAGCTGGAAAATAGGTAGTATATGCGTTATCTATCTTTTTAAACAATCAAAATATTGCTGTAGACTGTCCCTTTAAGTCACAAGCCTTCCCCAGGTGTTGCAGTGACCTATTCTTTGTCTATTCCTGCTGAGTCTTCAGTATGCTCCTATTCCATATCCTCTGCGGATATATTTTAGCACTGGTTTAGCTTTCTACGTGTTTTTCCAGTTGGTTACTATCTTTTGGTAAATAATATTTTTATTTAATAGGCACTCTATAAGCCTTTTGGGTAATTGCTGTATATATATATTTTTTTTTTTTTTCCAAAGGCTTTATTGTCATCTTCAGTAAAAGTTACAATCATGATAAAAGCAAAGACAAGTATGAAAACTTTACTTATACAGAATATGTGATACGTCTCTTATCAACTGCAAATTAGATGACCTCTTCATATGTGTCTAATGAGAGGAAATAAAGGAGAGAACAGAAAGAGGAGAGAGAAAGAAAGAGAGAGGAGAGAAAAAGAAAAGAACTTTTGAAAGTTGATAGAAAAGAAATAACAAGTTCTATTGCAGAACACCATACCCTGAGGCACGAAACCTTAACTAATGCGTCAGTTTCATCTCCGTTGACGAAGCAACAACAAAGGGAATTACTACAGCGAGCCAGCCATTGTAGGACAGACTGTATAGGGTGTGGGGGAGAGTATGGAAGTGGACGTTAGGGAAAGGTAGATTCTACGTCATGATAGGAGGGTCAGTCTTTTGTCTAGCTAACAGGTCTTCCCATAAAAATTTGATGTCAGCGAAAAGGTTCAGTTTCTTCTTCTTAAAATAGACATATTCTTACAATGTCAGGATGTCTGTTACTCTATTAACCCAGTCCTCATGTGTTGGTGTGTGTTGTGTTTTCCAGTGCCGAGCTATAAGGATTTTGGCACCATTAATTCCCATTTGTAATAGTCTAAGCCTTAGTTGGCAGGGGAATGGTGGAAGGTCATTTAGTAGGGCCGTGCTTGGGGTCAGTATAAACTCGTCCGTCAATAGCTGTCGATAAAAGGATTCAATCTTATGCCAAAAAGGCTTAATCCTCTCGCACTCCCACCACATGTGAAGGTAATGTCCTTTTGATGTACATCCCCTCCAACAGTTACTGTTTGCTCCTGGGTAGATTGAGTGGATTCGAGAGGGAGTCAGGTACCACCTCATCATAACCTTGAAGTTCAGTTCAAGGAATTGAGGGGATCCCGAGGACCTCCTTGTATTACGAAAAATCCTGGACCAGTCCTCTCCTGTTAGGACTATGCCCAGCTCTTCCTGCCACCTCGTTGTATATGTGGGGAGTGTGTGTATGTGCTCTGACTGAAGGATCCGTCTAGAGAGGGATAGTGTATGTCGTAGCGCATCCTTACTTGTGCACAGGTTTTCGAATGGTGTCAACTCCCTGAGGTAGTCTGTTTGAAACGGGGATGTGTGTATAAAATGAGCAAGTTGAGAGTGTTTCAGCCAGGTGGAATATCTCCCACCTGCCACTAGTTTCAGGTCCTCTCTATCTGCCAGTCTCCCTGCTCGTGTAAACTCTTTTAGTGGCAATGTATACCCCCACTCCCCCAACCTCTGGAGACCGCTATCTAAACCACCTATCATCTCAGCGTTCATAGGAATGGGGAAAAGAGGTGAACGGGTTCCCGTGATATGTGGTCGCTTAATCTTGATGGTTTCCCAAGTGTCAAACACATGTTTATGTATCGCCAGTTCGCTACACTGGGGCGGTCTGAGGGATCTCGGGACCCAGCATAGTGCGCCTACCGATGGGACTCTAAGTATATGCGAGTCTAGAGACACCCATGCCTTCGTGTCTCCTGCCCTATGCCAATCCAGTAATCTTTGCAATGTTATAGCATTGTAATATGTTGTTAAGTTGGGTACTCCCAATCCCCCGTGTATTGTCGCCCTGTACATGGAGTCCCTGTTGATCCTGGGTTTAGTTTTCCCCCAAATAAATGAATTGATCTGCCTTTGAAGTTGGGATAGGAACCACTTCGGGAGGGGTATGGGGGCTGCTTGGAAAATATATAAGATCCTAGGCAGTGTAGTCATTTTGATGCATTGGGTACGTCCCCACCAAGAGATGGGTTTTAGGGCCCAGGTGTGTAGGTCATGTCTTGTTGTATTTAGAAGTTTAGTGTAGTTCTCAGTAAATAACAGTGGGAGGGTAGGGGTTAGATAAATTCCTAGGTATTTGATTGATTTGTTTCTGGGTATCATTGGGCATATGTTCGATAGTGTTCGGAAGTCTGACGGTGTCATGGAGATATTTAGAATTTCCGACTTCTGGGTGTTTACTGAGAAATTCGAAAACTGGCCAAAAGTGTTTATCTCGTCTAAAATTATGGGTATGGTGTGAAGTGGATCTGTGACTGTAAATAAAACGTTGTCAGCATATAATGCTATCTTAAAATCGTGTGGGCCTATCTCAATACCTTTCACCTTTTGATTTTGTCTGATGTGAGCCGCAAAGACTTCCATAGTGAGGATAAAGAGTATTGGTGACAATGGGCATCCCTGTCGTGTACCATTCTGTATTCTAAAGTGACTGGATAACATCCCATTTGCCCTGACCTTTGCTGTGGGATTCATATAAAGGCTAAAAATGCGCGTGATTGTGGGTGGGCCGAACCCCATTGCTTTTAAAGTTTCTCTTAAGAACCCCCAACTTATCCGATCGAACGCCTTCTCCGCGTCGGTGGTCAGGAGGGCAGCTGGTATTTTATTGTGTTTAGCGTAGGAAATGAGAGTTATCGCTCTAATGGTATTATCCCGTGCCTCCCTCCCAGGGACAAATCCCACCTGATCAGTATGAACTAAGGTCTGCAATACGGAGTTGATTCTTTTGGCCAAGATCTTTCCCAGGATTTTAATGTCCGTATTCAGTAAAGATATTGGTCTGTAACTGCTGGGGTCGGAGAGGTTTTTTTGGGGTTTGGGTATGACCGAGATATGGGCTGTCAGCATCTCTTGGGTGAATGAGCCCTCTTCCTCCAGTGTGTGGAAAAGCTTAAGTAAATGTGGGGCCAGAGCATCCTTAAATGATTTATAATGGGCGTTAGTGAAGCCATCTGGGCCTGGGCTTTTGCCTGACGGCAGGTCTTTTATAGCTATAAGAATCTCTGATAGGCTGATGGGGTTGTCTAATGTTGCCCGCTGATCTGGCTGTAACTTGGGAAGGTTAGCCTCTTTTATGTAATTCCGTAAACCCTCTTGGTGTTCGGGCGTTTCATTCCGTTCTAAATTATATAGTTTGGAATAATAATCCCTAAAGTGATTAGCAATTCCCTCACTATCTATGATGTCTGTGTTTTCGGGGGTTGTTAGTTTATGTATTTGTGACTTTAATGATTGGGCTATTAACGCTCTGGCTAACAGCGGGCCGGCTCTATTGCCTTCGAAGAAATAGAGTTTTCTAAGCATAATTGCCCTTCCCTGTGCTTCCTTCGTTAAAATCTTATTAAGTTCTTGTCTAGTTTCAGTTATTTGTAGGAGGAGGGTGTTGTCTGTCGGTGAGTTTTTATGTGTCAGTTCCAATTGGTTTAGTTGTGTGGTCAGTCTGTCCACTGTTTGATTATAAATCTTCTTTCTGTGGGCTGTATGTTTAATGCACTCCCCTCTGATCACCGCTTTATGGGCCTCCCACACTGTGTGTGGTGAAATATTTGGTGATGTATTTAATAGGAAGTATTCTTTTATGGATTTCGCTATCTCATCGGTGGTGAGTGGTTGGTGTAACAGAGATTCATCCATTCTCCAGATAAATGGTGTTATGGGGTGGTTTGGCCATTGTAATTGTGTACACACCTGTGAATGGTCCGACCAAGAGGTCGGTTGGATATCTGAATCCCGCAGCAAGGAGAGATGATTTCTATCTAACAGGATGTAGTCTATTCTGGTATATGCTGCCCAAGGGTATGAGTAGAAGGTGTAATTTCGTTGGGTTGGGTGCCTTATCCTCCATGTGTCTAATAGGCCTAAATATGAGAGGCATTTAAATACAGAGTTAGGGGGTCTTGTTTGGGCGTTAGGTCTGTTAGAGGAAGCGTCCAGGGAAGGGTCTAGTGTGACATTGAGGTCTCCCCCTAGTATAAGTGTACCTATTTTGTGTTCAGTGATTAGGTTTTGTAGGGATTGGAAGAATTGGGCCCTTCTGCTGTTGGGGGCATATACGTTGACTAAAGTCACCGGTCTATGAAACAGAAGACCTATTAGAATGAGTATTCTGCCTTCTGTGTCTGTCACCTTTCTCTGGAGTTGGAATTGGATGTTCTTGTGCAATAGCGTGCATACACCATTTTTTTTACTACTCCTGAGCTATAGTACCCCAGTGTGTAATCTTTCGAACAAAATTTGGGTTCCTTGTCTCTAACAAAGTGTGTTTCCTGTAAGAAAACAATTGAATTTTTTTGGCTAGCTAAACATCGTAAGGCTATCGCTCTCTTTGTGGGTGAATTAAGACCCTTTGTGTTCTGTGATATTATATTTATTACGGGGGTAGCCATTTGTATGTGTGTTTAGTTAGAATTTGTTGTAGTCTTACCCTCCTTAGTCCAGTCGATGGTCGGAGTTGGAATTTCCTGTCTAAAGGGAGGGAGCATGCTAGGTAAAGAGCGTTAGTAAGGTAGTCCGGTTTCTGCCTTCCAGGGTTGGTGGCTGCTAGAGTAATAAAAGGAGCATTGGTTTCTGTGCTGCAATAGATAAATAACAGGTATAAATATAACAACAATGTAATAAACGTTCAACAATAACTTTTCAAACAATAAACTGTATGATGCTTTCGCATCCTTCTAGAGGTGAGTCTTGGGGGGGGGGAAAGAGGGGAGAAGAGAAACGTGTATTCCCAGCGGATAACAGAGTAAGCAGGGAATAGAAACTAGTTACTGGTAGGGGTATAAGGCCGCAAACATGCCTGTCCACATATACAGCTATTTGAGTGGTTAATGTATCAAGATAGGGAGGGGGAGATTAAGATAGTATAGAAGAGGGAGAAGTGGAGAGAGGCAGGGGGATTCTATGCAAGAGGGCCCTCTAAGGGGGTTCAACATTGACTGTGTCCATGATGCATTCTAATTCAACAAGAGATTCGGGTCTATAACCCGTTGCAGTCTCTGGTAATTTAATGTCCCAAAATTGTACCATGCAACCTTCTTCATGGTGGTTCAATATCTATGTCTCTAGCCTGTGATGAGGTTGGGGTAGTGTTTCTTTTCTTTTTAGGCATAGTAGACCATTCAGATTGTTGGTTGTTGTTTGGGAGCTTCCTTTGTGTCGGTTTTTCTACCATTAAATATTTAATAGAAGGCAGAGAGGGTTGTGGGATGCCTAATTGCAGGCAGAATGATTCCAGGTATTCTGGGTCTTTATATATAAAAGTCTTGTCATTTTTGACGACTCTGATGGAGAATGGGAAACCCCACCTGTATGGGATATCCAGGTCTGTCAGATGTAAAGTCAGGTATCTTGCCTCTTTCCTTTTTGCAAGAGTGAGGGGACTGAGGTCTGCAAAAATCTGGAGGGAGTCTTCGCCAAACCTAATTGGGGATTTCTTTCTTGCTGCCATTAGGATTGCTTCTTTGTCTATAAATTTGTGGCAACATAGGATTATATCCCTAGGTGGTGCTGATGGCGATGGTCTGGCTCTGAGAGCGCGATGCGCTCTGTCTAAGAGTATGTTATCTTCTCTTTCTGGCCCCAGCAGGAACTTGAATAAATTTTGTAAATAGGATGGTATCTGTGGCGGCAATATTTGCTCAGGTACTCCCCTGATTCTCAAATTCTGTCGTCTCCCCCTATTATCTAGGTCTTCTACTTGGGATTGAAGCTGTAATATAGTGGAGTTCTGCTGTTGTAGGGTTATGGCCATGTCGTCAGAAGTTTTAGCACTTTCGTCTGCCTGCTCTTCCAAATGGAGAACCCTGTGGCCTAGGGCGTTTATGTCTTTTTTAACATCTGCCAAGCCATCCTTTATGAGTTTGCTGACTTGGGTCATAAAAGAGTTCAGGTCCTCTTTCGTGGGCAGGGAGCGCAAATCTGCTCTGGTGATGGGGGTTTGGTCTGCAGGGTAGTCTGTGGAATCCATGCTATCTGTCTGTGAGGCTTCGATTATGGCCTGGGACCCACTTTCAAATGTTTTAAAGAAGGAGTTTAGTTTCCCGCCGCCTGAAGCAGTTTGTTTCTGCATTTTGTCGGGTTTTTGTTTTCTGGCTGCCATAGCTAAATAATGTGTGGCGGTAAAAACTGGTTATCTGCAGAGCCCCTTCTGTGAGCCCAAATGTCAATTCCCCTTATTTTATCTGTTGATATGAAGGCAATTAGTGGCTGTTTTGTAGCAACAGTCGATAGAAAGTCTTTATAGGCCAGTCCTCTTATTTTATGAAAAGTAGCTCTGTTGCTGTATTCCCCTTTGTGTCTGGGCCCCAGCTTGGTTTAAGTGTTCGTTTTCCACTGGCCCCCTATTAAGCCCTTCGGCACACTAACCTTGTACGCAGCGGATCAGGCACTTGCCGCTCCGAGTCTTGGGTGACTTGAGTCTGTGCACCGTCTCCTTCTCTGCGTGTGGTAGGCCTAGCAGTCCTTAGTGGTGATTCGGTCACTCGCGCTGCGTGATCCGTTAGCGAGTTCTGGCTCTTAATGGTGCCGCGGCATGTCAATGTCCGGTTTCACTCGAACACAGAGGATGGCTGTTAGGTTGGTGTGTCCCCAATTAGGAGCTGCGTATGTGGTTCCGTTCCTCCGCACCAGGCCTCTGACGTGGCTCATCCAATTCCTGCTCCCCGGTAGTTCTAATCGGCACCCACGGCTCTCCAATCTCTCCTCAGATGTTAGTTTTAGTGATATGCCTTGAGTCTTGGCATTTTAGAACGTTTTTCTCCCTTTATCTTGTAGCTTTCAGTGGACAGAATCGGAGCTTCAGATTTATGCGGCCATGATCTTTCTCGGCCGGCTCCGCCCCCCCTGCTGTATATATTTTTAATATATATAACCCAAGGATGGAATTTTTATTTTTTGCTATTCTCCTTTAAATTTGAAATTAAATTATTTACAATAACATTTTTTCCCCGCATGTCGGCTTTCGGGTCTGCACTCGTCGGGTTAGCGCATATAAGTCCTTTAATTTCCCCATGTCTGTTTTTTTGCAAGTATAAGTAAAACAATTTTCATGTGTCAGCATTTGGGTCTGCGCATATTATGTTATTGCACGTATGGCCACTGGATTCCAGGTTTTTCCAGAGCATTTTGGCCCTCTGGTCTGCGCACGTCGGGTTAGCGTTCGCCTGGTATTTGCTGTCAGTTTCTTTCATGTAATTAGCAAGAGTCCATGAGCTAGTGACGTATGGGATATACATTCCTACCAGGAGGGGCAAAGTTTCCCAAACCTCAAAATGCCTATAAATACACCCCTCACCACACCCACAAATCAGTTTTACAAACTTTGCCTCCTATGGAGGTGGTGAAGTAAGTTTGTGCTAGATTCTACGTTGATATGCGCTCCGCAGCAGGTTGGAGCCCGTTTTTCCTCTCAGCGTGCAGTGAATGTCAGAGGGATGTGAGGAGAGTATTGCCTATTTGAATGCAGTGATCTCCTTCTACGGGGTCTATTTCATAGGTTCTCTGTTATCGGTCGTAGAGATTCATCTCTTACCTCCCTTTTCAGATCGACGATATACTCTTATATATACCATTTCCTCTACTGATTCTCGTTTCAGTACTGGTTTGGCTTTCTACAAACATGTAGATGAGTGTCCTGGGGTAAGTAAGTCTTATTTTCTGTGACACTCTAAGCTATGGTTGGGCACTTTTTATATAAAGTTCTAAATATATGTATTCAAACATTTATTTGCCTTGACTCAGGATGTTCAACATTCCTTATTTCAGACAGTCGGTTTCATATTTGGAATAATGCATATGAATAATTCATTTTTTTCTTACCTTAAAAATTTGACTTCCCCTGTGGGCTGTTAGGCTCGCGGGGGCTGAAAATGCTTCATTTTATTGCGTCATTCTTGGCGCAGACTTTTTTGGCGCAAAAATTATTTTCTGTTTCCGGCGTCATATGTGTCGCCGGAAGTTGCGTCATTTTTGACGTTCTTTTGCGCCAAAAGTGTCGGCGTTCCGGATGTGGCGTCATTTTTGGCGCCAAAAGCATTTAGGCGCCAAATAATGTGGGCGTCTTTTTTGGCGCGAAAAAATATGGGCGTCACTTTTGTCTCCACATTATTTAAGTCTCATTGATTTTTTGCTTCTGGTTGCTAGAAGCTTATTCTCCGGCATTTTTTTCCCATTCCTGAAACTGTCATTTAAGGAATTTGATCAATTTTGCTTTATATGTTGTTTTTTCTATTACATATTGCAAGATGTCCCACGTTGAAGCTGAGTCAGAAGATACTTCTGGAATATCCCTGCCTGGGGCTGGAGCTACCAAAGCTAAGTGTATCTACTATAAACTTGTGGTATCTGTTCCTCCAGCTGTTGTTTGTACTGTTTTGTCATGACAAACTGTTTATGTAGATAATATTTCCTTTAAGTACTGTTACATTACCTGTTGCTGTTCTGTCAACATCTAATACTCAGAGTGTTCCTGATAACATAAGAGATTTTGTTTTTAAATCCATTAAGAAGGCTATGTCTGTTATTCCTCCTTCTAGTAAATGTAAAAAGTCTTTTAAAACTTCTCATTTTTCAGATGAATTTTTAAATGAACATCATCATTCTGATTCTGATAATGGCTCTTCTGGTTCAGAGGATTCTGTCTCAGAGGTTGATGCTGATAAATCTTCATATTTATTTAAAATGAAATTTATTTGTTCTTTACTTAAAGAAGTTCTAATTGCATTAGAAATTGAGGATTCTGGTCCTCTTGATACTAAATCTAAACGTTTAGATAAGGTTTTTAAATCTCCTGTAGTTATTCCAGAAGTTTTTTTCCTGTCCCTAGTGCTATTTCTGAAGTAATTTCCAGGGAATGGAATAATTTGGGTAATTCATTTACTCCTTCTAAACGTTTTAAGCAATTATATCCTGTGGCATCTGACAGATTAGTTTTGGGACTAAATCCCTAAAGTTGATGGGGCTTTCTCTACTCTTGTTAAGCGTACTATTCCTACGGCAGATGGTACTTCCTTAAGGATCCTTTAGATAGGAAAATTGAATCCTTTCTAAGAAAAGCTTACTTGTGTTCAGGTAATCTTCTTAGACCTGCTATATCTTTAGCGGATGTTGCTGCAGCTTCATCTTTTGGTTAGAAGCTTTAGCGCAACAAGTAACAGATCATAATTCTCATAGCATTTTTATTCTTCAACATGCTAATAATTTTATTTGTAATGCCATCTTTGATATCATTAGAGTTGATGTCAGGTATATGTCTCTAGCTATTTTAGCTAGAAGAGCTTTATGGCTTAAGACTTGGAATGCTGTTATGTCTTCTAAGTCTACTCTGCTTTCCCTTTCTTTCCAGGGTAATGATCGTTTTCATTCCTTTTGTTACAACAAGGAACAAAAACCTGATCCTTCACCCACAGGAGCGGTATCAGTTTGGAAACCATCTCCAGTCTGGAATAAATCCAAGCCTTTTAGAAAATCAAAGCCAGCTCCTAAGTCCACATGAAGGTGCGGCCCTCATTCCAGCTCAGCTGGTAGGGGGCAGATTACGTTTTTTCTAAGAAATTTGGATCAATTCCGTTCACAGTCTTTGGATTCAGAACATTGTTTCAGAAGGGTACAGAATTGGCAAAGAGATTTTTTCTTTCCCGTGTCCCAGTAAACCCAGCGAAGGCTCAAGCATTTCTGAAATGTGTTTCAGATCTAGAGTTGACTGGAGTTATTTTGCCAGTTCCAGTTCTGGAACAGGGACTGGGGTTTTTATTCAAATCTCTTCATTGTACCAAAGAAGGAAAATTCCTTCACACCAGTTCTGGATCTAAAAATATTGAATCGTTATGTAAGGATACCAACATTCAAAATGGTAACTGTAAGGACTATCCTGCCTTTTGTTCAACAAGGGCGTTATATGTCTTCTATAGTTTTACAGGATGCATATCTGCATATTCCGATTCATCCAAATCACTATCAGTTTCTGAGATTCTCTTTCCTAGATAAGCATTGCCAGTTTGTGGATCTGCCGTTTGGCCTAGCTACAGCTCCAAGAATTTTTTACGAAGGTTCTCGGTGCCCTTCTGTCTGTAATCAGAGAACAGGGTATTGTGGTATTCCTTATTTGGACGATATCTTGGTACTTGCTCAGTCTTCATATTTAGCAGAATCTCATTCAAATCGACTTGTGTTGTTTCTTCAACATCATGGTTGGAGGATCAATTTACCAAAAAGTTCATTGATTCCTCAGACTTAGGTAACCTTTTTTAGGGTTTCAGATAGATTCAGTATCCATGACTCTATCTTTGATAGACATGAGACATCTAAAGTTGATATCAGCTTGTCGAAACCTTCAGTCACAATCTTTCCCTTCGGTAGCCTTATGCATGGAAATTCTAGGTCTTATGACTGCGGCATCGGACGCGATCCCCTTTGCTCGTTTTCACATGCAGCCTCTTCAGCTCTGTATGCTGAACCATTGGTGCAGGGATTACACAAAGATATCTCAATTAATATCTTTAAAACCGATTGTACGACACTCTCTGACGTGGTGGACAGATCACCATCGTTTAGTTCAGGGGGCTTCTTTTGTTCTTCCGACCTGGACTGTAATTTCAACAGATGCAAGTCTTACAGGTTGGGGAGCTGTGTGGGGGTCTCTGACAGCACAAGGGGTTTGGGAATCTCAGGAGGTGAGATTACCGATCAATATTTTGGAACTCCGTGCAATTTTCAGAGCTCTTCAGTCTTGGCCTCTTCTGAAGAGAGAATCGTTCATTTGTTTTCAGACAGACAATGTCACAACTGTGGCATACATCAATCATCAAGGAGGGACTCACAGTCCTCTGGCTATGAAAGAAGTATCTCGAATTCTGGTTTGGGCGGAATCCAGCTCCTGTCTAATCTCTGCGGTTCATATTCCAGGAATAGACAATTGGGAAGCGGATTATCTCAGTCGCCAAACGTTGCATCCAGGCGAATGGTCTCTTCACCCAGAGGTATTGCTTCAGATTGTTCAAATTTGGGAACTTCCAGAAATAGATCCGATGGCTTCTCATCTAAACAAGAAACTTCCCAGGTATCTGTCCAGATCCCGGGATCCTCAGGCGGAGGCAGTGGACGCATTATCACTTCCTTGGAAGTATCATCCTGCCTATATCTTTCCGCCTCTAGTTCTTCTTCCAAGAGTAATCTCCAAGATTCTGAAGGAATGCTCGTTTGTTCTGCTGGTAGCTCCAGCATGGCCTCACAGGTTTTGGTATGCGGATCTTGTCCGGATGGCCTCTTGCCAACCGTGGACTCTTCCGTTAAGACCAGACCTTCTGTCGCAAGGTCCTTTTTTCCATCAGGATCTCAAATCCTTAAATTTAAAGGTATGGAGATTGAACGCTTGATTCTTGGTCAAAGAGGTTTCTCTGACTCTGTGATTAATACTATGTTACAGGCTCGTAATTCTGTATCTAGAGAGATATATTATAGAGTCTGGAAGACTTATATTTCTTGGTGTCTTTCTCATCATTTTTCCTGGCATTCTTTTAGAATTCCGAGAATTTTACAGTTTCTTCAGGATGGTTTAGATAAATGTTTGTCCGCAAGTTCCTTGAAAGGTCAAATCTCTGCTCTTTCTGTTCTTTTTCACAGAAAGATTGCTAATCTTCCTGATATTCACTGTTTTGTACAAGCCTTGGTTCGTATAAAACCTGTCATTAAGTCAATTTCTCCTCCTTGGAGTTTGAATTTGGTTCTGGGGGCTCTTCAAGCTCCTCCGTTTGAACCTATGCATTCATTGGACATTAAATTACTTTCTTGGAAAGTTTTGTTCCTTTTGGCCATCTCTTCTGCCAGAAGAGTCTCTGAATTGTCTGCTCTTTCTTGTGAGTCTCCTTTTCTGATTTTTCATCAGGATAACGCAGTGTTGCAAACTTCTTTTGAATTTTTACCTAAGGTTGTGAATTCCAACAACATTAGTAGAGAAATTGTAGTTCCTTCATTATGCCCTAATCCTAAGAATTCTAAGGAGAAATCATTGCATTCTTTGGATGTTGTTAGAGCTTTGAAATATTATGTTGAAGCTACTAAGACTTTCCGAAAGACTTCTAGTCTATTTGTCATCTTTTCCGGTTCTAGAAAAGGCCAGAAAGCTTCTGCCATTTCTTTGGCATCTTGGTTGAAATCTTTAATTCATCATGCCTATGTTGAGTCGGGTAAAACTCCGCCTCAGAGGATTACAGCTCATTCTACTAGGTCAGTTTCTACTTCCTGGGCGTTTAGGAATGAAGCTTCGGTTGATCAAATTTGCAAAGCAGCAACTTGGTCTTCTTTGCATACTTTTTCTAAATTCTACCATTTTGATGTGTTTTCTTCTTCTGAAGCAGTTTTTGGTAGAAAAGTACATAGCAGCTGTTTCAGTTTGAATCTTCTGCTTATGTTTTCATTTAAACTTTATTTTGGGTGTGGATTATTTTTCAGCAGGAATTGGCTGTCTTTATTTTATCCCTCCCTCTCTAGTGACTCTTGCGTGGAAAGATCCACATCTTGGGTAGTCATTATCCCATACGTCACTAGCTCATGGACTCTTGCTAATTACATGAAAGAAAACATAATTTATGTAAGAACTTACCTGATAAATTCATTTCTTTCATATTAGCAAGAGTCCATGAGGCCCACCCTTTTTTGTGGTGGTTATGATTTTTTTGTATAAAGCACAATTATTCCAATTCCTTATTTTTTATGCTTTCGCACTTGTTTCTTATCACCCCACTTCTTGGCTATTCGTTAAACTGAATTGTGGGTGTGGTGAGGGGTGTATTTATAGGCATTTTGAGGTTTGGGAAACTTTGCCCCTCCTGGTAGGAATGTATATCCCATTCGTCACTAGCTCATGGACTCTTGCTAATATGAAAGAAATGAATTTATCAGGTAAGTTCTTACATAAATTATGTTTTTTGTGTGCGCGTCCTATCTGTTAGTGTGCTTTCTAGCTGTCGGATGTGGAGTTTGTCTCCTTCTACATTTTTGCTTTGTATTAGTGTGTCTGGCTTTGTAAGTTTTTTTTGAAGAACTAATTTTGGAAGGGTAAAATTTCCTTTTCCTCAAGAGCTCTTTTTTTGTTGGGATTTTGCAGCGATAATTGAGCTTTCTGATTCTGTCCCTAAATCTTCCTTAGAAGCTCGGCCCTCTGAACACTTTCCTACCAGTGTTAAATGTATTTATTGTAAACAAGCTGAGGCATCATCTCTACCTTATTTATGTGACTCATGTTTCAATATGTTAATGCATTCAGAACAACCTAATTCTGCTCTTATTTCTAAAGGTATTATTGCTCTTTGTTTCCTATGATATGGTGAGTCCACAGAATCATCAATTCCTAGTCGGAATATCACTCCTGGCCTGCAAGAGGAGGCAAAAAGCACTACAGCAAAGCTGCTATATATGTCACTCCCCTTACCCATAATCCCCAGTCATTCTCTTTGCCTGTGGGGCAAGGAGGAGGTGAAGTTTTGGTTTCTGATCTACAATCAAGATTTTTTTATTTTAAAAGCAGTGTAGGTTTGCTCTGATCTTTCTAAGGGTCTAGCCCTAGCCCATGTCAGTCTCTTCAGTAGAGCAGTGGTGGCTTTTAAGCAATTGGGAACTTGAGGGGTACAATCCTCGCTGTGTTTTCCCAAAACATTTTGCTGCCCTACTGTTTACTCAGTCTTTCTGTATTTCCACAAGTCCATGTGAGGGTTGACATCCTCTCAAACCAGGTGAGCTGTCCTACTGCCAGACAGATAAATATTAAGGTAAGTGCCAGTTTTATTTCTCCTGTTAAGTGTAGTCAGTCCACGGGTCATCATTACTTATGGGATATTAACTCCTCCCCAACAGGAAGTGCAAGAGGATCACCCATGCAGAGCTGCTATATAGCTCCTCCCCTCTACGTCACACCCAGTCATTCTCTTGCACCCAACTAATAGATAGGATGTGTGAGAGGACTGTGGTGATTAAACTTAGTTTTTTTTTTATATCTTCAATCAAAAGTTTGTTATGTTAAACGGCACCGGAGTGTGTTGTTTCCTTCTCAGGCAGAATTTGAAGAAGAATCTACTAAGATCCGTTTGCTGTTCTCGGCCATTCTGAGGAGTAAGGTAACTTCAGATCAGGGGACAGCGGGCAGGTTCACCTGCAAAGAGGTATGTTGCAGTATATTATTTTCTAAGGAATGGAATTGACTGAGAAAATACTGCTAATACCGATATAATGTAAGTACAGCCTTAAATGCAGTAGTAGCAACTGGTATCAGGCTGATATGTATATATGTTTACACTTAAGTATTTCTGGGGAATGGCACTTCACTGGGAAAATACTGTATGCATATAACTTTTAGCCTAACTTGCAGTGTGAGCGACTAGCAGCAGGCTTTTTAATGACATTTCATATATTAGATTTTAAACGTTTACTGGCATGTTAAATCGTTTAATTATCTGAGGTACTTGGTGAAAAATTGTTTTGGGCTTTATTTTCCACATGGC
The DNA here is from genome assembly GCF_027579735.1 of Bombina bombina. Lineage (NCBI taxonomy): Eukaryota > Metazoa > Chordata > Amphibia > Anura > Bombinatoridae > Bombina > Bombina bombina. The sequence goes on from NC_069500.1 coordinate 1,133,279,618, forward strand.
TGTCGTTTGTTTTAAATTAAAACAGTTTACTGAGCTTCCCTCACTGTTGTAGTGTGAGTGGGAGGGGCCTATTTTGGCGCTTTTACTACGCATCAGAAATTCAGTCACAGTCTGCCTTTTTCTCCCTGCATGATCCAGGACGTCTCCACAGAGCTCAGGGGTCTTCAAAACTAGTTTTGAGGGAGGTAATCACTCACAGCAGATCTGTGAGACTGTGCTTTGACTGTGATAAAAACACTTATATTTTCAATTGTTATCCGTTTTTTTTTTTTTTTTTTCCTGATATTAAGGGTTAATCATCCATTGCTAATGAGTGCAATCCTTTGCTAAATTTGGTTTCTATAACTAATCCGGTTCATTGTTATTCAACTGTGACAGTTTTTGTGTGCTTCTTAAAGGCACAGTAACGTTTTTACATATTGCTTGTAAATTTAGTTGAAAAGTATTTCCAAGCTTGCTAGTCTAATTGCTAGTTTGTTTAAACATGTCTGACACAGAGGAATCTCTTTGTGCAATATGTTCAAAAGCCAAGGTGGAGCCCAATAGAAATTTATGTACTAATTGCATTGATGCTACTTTAAATAAAAGTCAATCTGTACATGTTAAGCAACATTCACCAGACAACGAGGGGGAAGTTATGCCGTCTAACTTGCCTCACGTGTCAGTACCTGCATCTCCCGCTCGGGAGGTGCGTGATATTGTAACGCCAAGTACATCAGGGCGGCCATTACAAATCACTCTACAAGACATGGCTAATGTTATGACTGAAGTTTTGTCTAAATTTCCAGAACTTAGAGGTAAACGAGATCACTCTGGGATGAGAACAGAGTATACTGATAATGCTAGGGCCATGTCTGATACTGCGTCACAATTTGCAGAGCATGAGGACGGAGAGCTTCATTCTGCGGGTGACGGATCTGATCCAAATAAACTGGATTCAGACATTTCAAATTTTAAGTTTAAGCTGGAAAACCTCTGTGTATTACTAGGGGAGGTGTTAGCGGCTCTGAATGATTGTAACACAGTTGCAATCCCAGAGAAAATGTGTAGGTTGGATAAATATTTTGCGGTACCGACGAGTACTGACGTTTTTCCTATACCTAAGAGACTTACTGAAATTATTACTAAGGAGTGGGATAGACCCGGTGTGCCTTTCTCACCCCCTCCTATATTCAGAAAAATGTTTCCAATAGACGCCACCACACGGGACTTATGGCAAACGGTCCCTAAGGTGGAGGGAGCAGTTTCTACTTTAGCTAAGCGTACCACTATCCCGGTGGAGGATAGCTGTGCCTTTTCAGATCCAATGGATAAAAAGTTAGAGGGTTACCTTAAGAAGATGTTTGTTCAACAAGGTTTTATATTACAACCCCTTGCATGCATTGCGCCTGTCACGGCTGCGGCAGCATTTTGGTTTGAGTCTCTGGAAGAGACCCTTGACTCAGCGACATTAGATGAGATTTCACACAAGCTTAAAACCCTTAAGCTAGCTAATTCATTTATTTCTGATGCCGTAGTACATTTAACTAAACTTACGGCTAAGAATTCCGGATTCGCCATTCAGGCACGCAGATCGCTGTGGCTAAAATCCTGGTCAGCTGATGTAACTTCTAAATCGAAATTACTTAACATACCTTTCAAGGGGCAGACTTTATTCGGGCCCGGTTTGAAAGAAATTATCGCTGATATTACGGGAGGTAAAGGCCATGCCCTGCCTCAAGACAGAGCCAAACCCAGGGCTAGACAGTCTAATTTTCGTACCTTTCGTAACTTCAAGGCAGGAGCAGCATCAACTTCCTCTGCTCCAAAACAGGAAGGAGCTGTTGCTCGCTACAGACAAGGCTGGAAACCTAACCAGGCCTGGAACAAGGGCAAGCAGGCCAGAAAACCTGCTGCTGCCCCTAAGACAGCATGAAGTGAGGGCCCCCGATCCGGAAACGGATCTAGTGGGGGGCAGACTCTCTCTCTTCGCCCAGGCTTGGGCAAGAGATGTCCAGGATCCCTGGGCGTTGGAGATCATATCTCAGGGATATCTTCTGGACTTCAAAGCTTCTCCTCCACAAGGGAGATTTCACCTTTCAAGGTTGTCAACAAACCAGATAAAGAAAGAGGCGTTTCTACGCTGTGTACAAGACCTTTTACTAATGGGAGTGATCCACCCAGTTCCGCGGTCGGAACACGGACAAGGGTTCTACTCAAATCTGTTTGTTTGTGGTTCCCAAAAAAGAGGGAACCTTCAGACCAATATTGGATTTAAAGATCCTAAACAAATTCCTAAGAGTTCCATCGTTCAAGATGGAAACTATTCTAACAATCTTACCCATGATCCAAAGAGGTCAGTACATGACCACAGTGGATTTAAAGGATGCTTACCTTCACATACCGATTCACAGAGAACATTACCGGTATCTAAGGTTTGCCTTCCTAGACATGCATTACCAGTTTGTGGCTCTTCCCTTCGGGTTGGCTACGGCTCCAAGAATCTTTATAAAGGTTCTGGGCTCTCTTCTGGCGGTACTAAGACCGCAAGGAATTTCGGTAGCTCCGTACCTAGACGACATTCTGATACAAGCGTCAAGCTTTCAAACTGCCAAGTCTCATACAGAGTTAGTACTGGCATTTCTAAGGTCGCATGGGTGGAAAGTGAACGAGGAGAAGAGTTCTCTCTTACCACTCACAAGAGTTCCCTTCTTGGGGACTCTTATAGATTCTGTAGAAATGAAAATTTACCTGACAGAGGACAGGTTAACAAAGCTTCTAAATGCTTGCCGTGCCCTTCATTCCATTCAACACCCGTCAGTGGCTCAATGCATGGAGGTAATCGGCTTAATGGTAGCGGCAATGGACATAGTTCCTTTTGCACGCCTGCACCTCAGACCGCTGCAATTGTGCATGCTAAGTCAGTGGAATGGGGATTACTCAGATTTGTCCCCTACGCTGAATCTGGATCAAGAGACCAGAGATTCTCTTCTATGGTGGCTTTCTCGGCCACATCTGTCCAGGGGGATGCCCTTCAGCAGGCCAGACTGGACAATTGTAACTACAGACGCCAGCCTACTAGGTTGGGGCGCTGTCTGGAATTCCCTGAAGGCTCAGGGATCATGGACTCAAGAGGAGAGTCTCCTTCCAATAAACATTCTGGAATTGAGAGCAGTTCTCAATGCCCTTCTGGCTTGGCCTCAGTTAGCAACTCTGAGGTTCATCAGGTTTCAGTCGGACAACATCACGACTGTGGCTTACATCAACCATCAGGGAGGGACAAGGAGTTCCCTAGCGATGATGGAAGTATCAAAGATAATTCGCTGGGCAGAGTCTCACTCTTGTCACCTGTCAGCGATTCACATCCCAGGAGTGGAGAACTGGGAGGCGGATTTCCTAAGTCGCCAGACTTTTCATCCGGGGGAGTGGGAACTTCATCCGGAGGTCTTTGCCCAAATACTTAGACGTTGGGGCAAACCAGATATGGATCTCATGGCGTCTCGCCAGAACGCCAAGCTTCCTCGTTACTGGTCCAGGTCCAGGGACCCGGGAGCGGTCCTGATAGATGCCTTGACAGCACCTTCGACCTTCAGGATGGCTTATGTGTTTCCACCCTTCCCGATGCTTCCTCGTTTGATTGCCAGGATCAAACAGGAGAAAGCATCGGTGATTCTAATAGCGCCTGCGTGGCCACGCAGGACCTGGTATGCAGATCTAGTGGACATGTCATCCTGTCCACCTTGGTCTCTGCCTCTGAGACAGGACCTTCTAATTCAGGGTCCTTTCAAACATCAAAATCTAATTTCTCTGAAGCTGACTGCATGGAAATTGAACGCTTAATTTTATCAAAGCGTGGATTGTCGGAGCCAGTAATTGATACCTTAATACAGGCTAGGAAACCTGTTACCAGGAAAATTTACCATAAGATATGGCGTAAATACTTACACTTGTGCGAATCCAAGAGTTACTCATGGAGTAAGGTTAGGATTCCTAGGATAATGTCTTTTCTACAAGAAGGTTTAGAAAAGGGTTTATCTGCAAGTTCTTTAAAGGGACAGATCTCAGCTCTGTCCATCCTTTTACACAAACGTCTGTCAGAAGTTCCAGACGTTCAGGCTTTTTGTCAGGCTTTGGCTAGAATTAAGCCTGTGTTTAAGACTGTAGCTCCACCGTGGAGCTTAAATTTAGTTCTTAACGTTTTACAGGGTGTTCCGTTTGAACCCCTTCATTCCATTGATATCAAGCTATTATCTTGGAAAGTTCTGTTTTTAATGGCTATTTCCTCGGCTCGTAGAGTCTCTGAGTTATCAGCCTTACATTGTAATTCTCCTTATCTGATTTTTCATTCAGATAAGGTAGTTCTGCGTACTAAACCTGGGTTCTTACCTAAGGTAGTCACTAACAAGAATATCAATCAAGAGATTGTTGTTCCATCATTGTGTCCTAACCCTTCTTTAAAGAAGGAATGACTTCTGCACAATCTAGATGTAGTCCGTGCCCTGAAATTTTATTTACAGGCAACTAAAGATTTTCGCCAAACTTCTTCCCTGTTTGTCGTTTATTCTGGACAGAGGAGAGGTCAAAAAGCATCTGCTACCTCTCTATCTTTTTGGCTTCGTAGCATAATACGCTTAGCCTATGAGACTGCTGGACAGCAACCTCCTGAAAGGATTACAGCTCATTCTACTTGAGCTGTGGCTTCCACTTGGGCCTTTAAGAACGAGGCCTCTGTTGAACAGATTTGCAAGGCTGCAACTTGGTCTTCTCTTCATACTTTTTCCAAATTTTACAAATTTGACACTTTGGCTTCTTCGGAGGCTGTTTTTGGGAGAAAGGTTCTTCAGGCAGTGGTTCCTTCCGTATAGAGATCCTGCCTGTCCCTCCCATCATCCGTGTACTTAGCTTTGGTATTGGTATCCCATAAGTAATGATGACCCGTGGACTGACTACACTTAACAGGAGAAAACATAATTTATGCTTACCTGATAAATTCCTTTCTCCTGTAGTGTAGTCAGTCCACGGCCCGCCCTGTTTTTTATGGCAGGTTTAAATTTTTAAATTATACTTCAGTCACCACTGCACCCTATAGTTTCTCCTTTCTCGTTTGGTTCTCGGTCGAATGACTGGGTGTGACGTAGAGGGGAGGAGCTATATAGCAGCTCTGCTTGGGTGATCCTCTTGCACTTCCTGTTAGGGAGGAGTTAATATCCCATAAGTAATGATGACCCGTGGACTGACTACACTACAGGAGAAAGGAATTTATCAGGTAAGCATAAATTATGTTTTTTCTATGTAAGCAGGGAAAAATGTGGCACTTATTCAGCTGAAACGCTGCAGAGGGACGTTTTTTATTATTGCTGTCAGGGTGTAGGTTTTTATGGCAGTTTTTGCAGGCACTGTGTGAGAAGTTATTTATTTTATTGATGGCTCAGTGATCCATTTTTACTAACAAATTATGTACTTTTATTGGGGGTTTTATTGTTTGTTTGTAAGCCTGTTTTCAAGAAAGTTGTTTTACATTTATTTTTTAAAAAATGACTTTTTTGTCCGCTGTAGAACTGCCCCTTTTAGCGAGGTTCTGATTCTTTGATGTCAGAGTTTTTTTGGCGCTTTTCTTCACTTCCTGTTGAGTGAGGTGCGCATATTTCAGATGGCTCTGCTGTTTAGAAGGCTTCTTGCTGTTTTTGCTTCTCTGGAATCCGGATTGTAAACGGGATCGTTTTTTTCCTCTTTTTGCTGCTTCCTGGAAGTCTGGTCAGTCTTTGAACAAGAGAAAACAGTCTAAGAAAACTTAGGCAGACTCCAAGTCAGCATGAAGGGTCGGCCCAACGATCCAGGAATGGATCTAGTAGGGGGCAGGCTTTCTAAATTTGCTCAGGATTGGATACAAGATGTCCCAGACCTGTGGGCCGTGGAAATTATATCTCAGGGGTACAAGATATAATTCTAGAATTTTCCTCCCAGAGGCAGGTTTCTTCTATCAAGATTATCCATAGACCAGATAAAGAGAGAGGCGTTCTTAAATTGTATCAAGGATCCTTTTGCCCTGTGAGTTATGGTTCCTCCGCAGGAATAGGGTCTGGGATTTTTTTCAATTCTGTTGTTAAACAAGTTCCTCAGAGTACCATCTTTCAAGATGGAGACTATACGTTCCATTCTTCCCTTGGTTCAAGAGGGTCAGTTCATGACAGCTATAGACCTAAAGGATGCGTACCTTTTATGTTCCTATCCACAGGGATCATCTAAAGTTTCTGAGATTAGCTTTTCTAGACAAGCGCTTTCAGTTTGTGGCTCTTCCATTCGGCCTTGCCACAGCTTCCAGAATTTTTTCAAAGGTCCAGGGGGCTCTGTTGGCGGTTATCCGGTCTCGGGGCATTGCAGTGGCGCCATATCTGGACGACATTCATGTTTAGGCGCCGTCTTTTCAACAAGTAAACTCTCATACAGAGATCTTGTTGTCTTGTATTCGCTCCCATGGTTGGAAGGTGAATTATGGAAAAAGTTCTCTGATTCCAGCCACAAGAGTAGTGTTTTTAGGGACCATAATAGACTCCCTACTAATGAAGATATTTCTGACAGATTTCAGAAAAACAAAGATCTTCGGCTCTCGTCTTGTCCTTTAGCCCTTTCCTCGGCAGTCAGTGGCTCTATGTATGGAGGTAATTGGTCTGATGGTAGCTTCCATGGACATCATTCCGTTTGCTCGGTTCCATCTCAGACCTCTGCAGTTATGCATGTTAAGGCAATGGAATAGGTACTATGCAGATCTGTCTCCGCAAATTCTCTTCTGTGGTTGTTGTGTCAGGGACACCACTCCTAGGGAACTTGCTTTCGCAGACCTTCCTGGGTGATAGTGACCACAGATGACATCCTTCTAGTTTGGGGAGCAACTTGGGGGTCATTGAAGACTCAGGGTCTTTGGACTCGGGAGGAGTCAGTTCTCCCTATAAACATCCCAGAACTGAGAGTGATTTCTAATGCTCTACTGGCCTGGCCTCAGTTAGCCTTAGCCCGGTTTATCAGGTTCCAGTCGGACAACATAATATCAGTGGCGTACATCAACCACCAGGGGGGAACTCGGAGTTCCGTGGCCATAACAGAGCCGGCCCGGATAATCCAGTGGGCGTAGTCTCACAACTGTTGCCTTTCAGCGATCCACATCTCAGGAGTGGACAATTGGGAGGCGGATTTTCTGAGCCGACAGACCTTTCATCCGGGCGAGTGGGAACTCCATCCAGAAGTATTTTCCAGTTTAATCCTCAATTGGGGGCAGCCAGAACTGGATCTCATGGCTTCTCGGCAGAATGCCAAGCTTCTGAGGTACGGCTCAAGGTCAAGGGATCCACAGGCTTTCTTGATAGATGCTCTGGCGGTCCCTTGGAATTTCAGTCTAGCATACATATTTCCTCCGTTCGCTCGGATCAAGCAGGAGAGGGCATCAGTGATTCTCATAGCACCGGCATGGCCTTGCAGGATCTGTTATGCAGATCTAGTGGAAATGTCGTCTCTACCTCCGTGGAGACTCCCTCTGAGGAAGGACCTTCTACTTCAGGGTCCCTTTCTTCATCCAAATCTCATTTCTCTGAAGCTAACTGCTTGGATATTGAACACTTAAATTCAAATTCAGCGTGGGTTTTCAGAGTCGGTCATTGAGACCATGATTCAGGCTTGTAAGCCTGTGACAAGAAAGATTTACTTTAAGATATGGCGTAAATATCTGTATTGGTGTGAATCCAGAGGGTACTCTTGGAGTAGAGTCAGGATTCCTAGGATTTCTTATTTTCTCCAGGGGGGTCTGGAGAAGGGTTTGGCGGATAGTACTCTGAAAGGTCAGATTTCTGCGTCGTCTATTTTGTTGCATAAGGGTTTGGCGGATACGCCAGATGTGCAATCTTTTTGTCAGACATTGGTTAGGATCAGGCCTGTGTTTAAGCCTGTTACTCCTCCCTGGAGTCTTAACCTTGTTCTTAGAGTTTTACAGCGGGCTCCGTTTGAACCTATGCATTCCTTAGATATTAAGATGTTATCTTGGAAGGTTTTGTTTCTTGTTGCTATTTCTTCTGCTCAGAGAGTTTTGGAACTCTCGGGTCTGCAGTTTGATTCTCCTTATCTTATTTTTCATTCTGATAAGGTGGTTCTAAATACTAAATTAGGTTTCTTACCTAAGGTTGTTTCAAACAAGAATATTAATCAGAAGATTGTGGTTCCTTCTTTGTGTCCTAATCCTTCTTCTCCTAAGGAGCGTTTGTTGCACAACCTAGATATTGTGCGTGCATTGAAAAGTTTTATCTTCAGGTGACTAAGGACTTTTGTCAGTCTTCTGCTTTGTTTGTTGTTTTTCTGGGAAGTGCAAGGGTCAGAAAGCTACGGATTCTTCTTTCTCTCTGGCTAAGGAGTATTATTCTTTTGGCCTATGAGACTGCTGGACAGCAACCTCCTGAGAGAATCACTGCTCATTCCACGAGGGCTGTTTCTCCTTCCTGGGCATTTTAAAATAAAGCTTCTGTAGAACAGATTTGCAAGGCTGCAACTTGGTTCTCTTTTGCCTTAGCTGAGGCTTCTTTTGGGAGAAGGGTTCTTCAGGCAGTGGTGCTTTCTGTTTAGGTCTACCTGTCTTGTCCCTCCCTTATCATCTTTGTTCTCTAGCTTGGGTATTGATTCCCTCTAGTAATTGATGATTCCGTAACTCACCATATCTTAGGAAAGAAAACATAATTTATGCTTACCTGATAAATTTATTTATTTCCAGATATGGTGAGTCCACGGCCCACCCTTTATTTAAGACAGTTATTTTTTCTAAAACCTCAGGCACCTCTACACTTTTGTGTTATCTTCTTTTTCCTTTTTCCTTCTACCGAATGACTGGGGATTATGGGTAAGGGAAGTGACATATATAGCAGCTTTGCTGTAGTGCTCTTTGCCTCCTCCTGCTGGCCAGGAGTGATATTCCCACTAGTAATTGATGATTCCGTGGACTCGCCATATCCAGAAAGAAATACATTTATCAGGTAAGCATAAATTATGTTTTCTGTTTGTTCTTTACAGGGCAGTTCATCTGACTTTGCACCTGGTTTAAGGGACTTCATCTGTTCAACTGTTTCTGAAATGTTGGCAGGTATACCATTAAGTAAGCATAAAAATAATTTCTAAATTTGCCTTCTACTAGTTTTAATGGTTCTGAAGCTGACGCTACTGTTAATGTTTCTGATGAGTCTTCAGAAGGAGAATTTTTTTTTCTGATCAGGTGTCTTCCTTTGATCATGAACCAGAATCCTCCTCCTTTTTGTTTAAATTTGAACATATTGGTTCTATTTTAAAGAAAGCTTTGCTTAGTTTAGAGGTTAAAGATCCTACGGTTAATGAGGATAAATCTACTACCTGTCTAGATGCTTTAAGCCTTTGTTTAAAGCCTTTGGGGGTTTTCTTGTCCCTGATGCTGTTTCTAGGGAATGGTCTAAGCCAGGTAATCTTTTTAATCCTTCTGAAAAATGTAAGAAATTGTATCCTCTACCTGCTTCTAATATTGATCTTTAGGAGACTGTCCCTAAGGTAGATGGAGCCATTTTTACTTAGTATTAATATTCTTCTGGAAGATAGTACTTCTTTTAATAACCCTTTAGATAGGAAATCAGAATCCTTTCATAGATGGGCCTTTTTCCAAGCAGGTTATTTATTTAGGCCAGCTATTTCTATTGCTGATGTTGCTACTGCTTCTTCCATTTGGTTAAATTGTTTTCTGATAATTCTGCTAGTTCCTCAGACAAGAGTTGTTTCTCTTGTAAGGTGTATCCAGTCCACGGATTCATCCATTACTTTTGGGATATTCTCCTTCCCAACAGGAAGCTGCAAGAGGATCACCCACAGCAGAGCTGTCTATATAGCTCCTCCCCTAACTGCCACCTCCCAGTCATTCTCTTGCAGCTCTCGACAAGGGAAGCAGCTAGAGAGATGTGGTGCATTAATGTAGTTTATCTACAATCAAAAGTTTATTTTCAAATGGTACCGGAGTTGTACTATTTTAGCCTCAGGCAGAAAGTTGAAAGGTCGCATGGGTGGAAAGTGAAAGAAGAAAAAGGTTCTCTATCCCCTCTCACAAGAGTTTCCTTCCTAGGAACTCTGATAGATTCTATAGAAATGAAGATTTACCTGACAAAGGCCAGGTTGTCAAAATTTCTAAATTCCTGCCGTGTTCTTTATTCTACTTCTCGCCCTTCAGTTGCTCAGTGTATGGAAGTAATCGACTTAATGGTAGCAGCAATGGACATAGTGCCGTTTGCCCGCCTACATCTCAGACCGCTGCAACTCTGCATGCTCAGTCAGTGGAATGGGGATTACACAGATTTGTCCCCTATACTAAATCTGGATCAAGAGACCAGGGATTCTCTTCTCTGGTGGTTATCTCGGGTCCATCTGTCCAAGGGTATGACCTTCCGCAGGCCAGATTGGACAATAGTAACGACAGATGCCAGCCTTCTGGGCTGGGGTGCAGTCTGGAACTCCCTGAAGGCTTAGGGCTTGTGGACTCAGGAGGAGACACTCCTTCCGATAAACATTCTGGAACTAAGAGCGATATTCAATGCTCTTCAGGCTTGGCCTCAGCTAGCTGCGGTCAGGTTCATCAGATTTCAGTCGGACAACATCACGACTGTAGCTTACATCAACCATCAAGGGGGAACAAGGAGTTCCCTAGCAATGTTGGAGGTTTCAAAAATAATTCTATGGGCAGAGGTTCACTCTTGCCATCTATCAGCTATCCATATCCCAGGAGTAGAGAACTGGGAGGTGGATTTTCTAAGTCGACAGACTTTTCATCCGGGGAGTGGGAACTCCATCCGGAGGTGTTTGCACAGTTGGTTCAACTTTGGGGCAAACCAGAACTGGATCTCATGGCATCTCGTCAGATCGCCAAGCTTCCTTGTTACTGTTTCAGGTCCAGGGATCCCAAGGCAGCGCTGATAGATGCTCTAGCAGCGCCTTGGTCTTTCAACCTGGCTTATGTGTTTCCACCGTTTCCTCTGCTCCCTCGTCTGATTGCCAAGATCAAGCAGGAGAGAGCTTCGGTGATTTCGATAGCTCCTGCGTGGCCACGCAGGACTTGGTATGCAGATCTGGTGGACATGTCATTCTTTCCACCTTGGACTCTGCCGCTGAGGCAGGACCTTCTACTTCAAGGTCCCTTCAAACATCCAAATCTAATTTCTCTGCGTCTGACTGCTTGGAGATTGAACGCTTGATTTTGTCAAAACGTGGTTTTTCCGAGTCGGTCATTGATACCTTAATTCAGACTCGAAAGCCTGTCACCAGGAAAATCTATCATAAGATATGGTGTAAATATCTTCATTGGTGTGAATCCAAGGGTTACTCATGGAGTAAAGTCAGGATTCCCAGGATATTGTCTTTTTTCCAAGAAGGATTAGAGAAGGGATTGTCAGCTAGTTCCTTAAAGGGACAGATTTCTGCTCTGTCTATTCTTTTGCACAAGCGTCTGGTGGATGTTCCAGACGTTCAGGCGTTTTGTCAGGCTTTAATTAGAATCAAGCCTGTGTTTAAACCTGTTGCTCCGCCATGGAGTTTAAATTTAGTTCTTAAAGTTCTTCAAGGGGTTCCGTTTGAATCTCTGCATTCCATAGATATCAAGCTTTTATCTTGGAAAGTTCTGTTCTTGGTAGCGATCTCTTCGGCTCGAAGAGTTTCAGAGTTATCTGCCTTGCAGTGTGATTCCCCTTATCTGATCTTCCATGCAGATAAGGTAGTTTTGCATACCAAACCTGGGTTTCTTCCTAAGGTGGTATCCAATAAGAATATCAATCATGAGATTGTTGTTTCATCACTGTGTCCTAATCCTTCTTCAAAGAAGGAACGTCTATTACACAATCTGGACGTGGTTCGTGCTTTAAAGTTTTATTTACAAGCTATTAAAGATTTTTGTCAAACATCTGCATTGTTTGTTGTCTACTCTGGACAGAGGAAAGGCCAAAAGGCTGCAGCAACTTCTCTTTCTTTTTGGTTAAGAAGTATAATCCGCTTAGCTTATGAGACTGCTGGCCAGCAGCCTCCTGTAAGAATTACAGCTCATTCCACTAGAGCGGTGGCTTCCCCATGGGCCTTTAAAAATGAGGCTTCTGTTGAACAGATTTGTAAAGCGGCGACTTGGTCTTCGCTTCATACTTTTTAGTGGTGCCTTCCGTTTAAGCGCCTGCCTTGTCCCTCCCTTCATCCTTGTCCTATAGCTTTGGTATTGGTATCCCACAAGTAATGGATGAATCCGTGGACTGGATACACCTTACAAGAGAAAACAAAATTTATACTTACCTGATAAATTTATTTCTCTTGTAGTGTATCCAGTCCACGGCCCGCCCTGTCATTTTAAGGCAGGTGTTTTTTAATTTTTAAACTACAGTCACCACTGCACCCTATAGTTTCTCCTTTCTCTTGCTTGTCTTCGGTCGAATGACTGGGAGGTGGCAGTTAGGGGAGGAGCTATATAGACAGCTCTGCTGTGGGTGATCCTCTTGCAGCTTCCTGTTGGGAAGGAGAATATCCCACAAGTAATGGATGAATCTGTGGACTGGATACACCACAAGAGAAATAAATTTATCAGGTAAGCATAAATGTTGTTTTTTCTGGGGATGCAGAAGGATTCACTTTTCATGAGACTTTCTTTGACAGATCAAACAAGATTGAAGGTAGTGTCTTCTTGTCTAAAACTTCAGTCTCTTTCTTTTCCCTAAGTTGCTCTTTGCATGGAGGTGGTAGGTCCCATGATTGCTGCATCATATGCTATTCCATTTGTCTTAAATGATTAATCTGGGTCACAGAACAAGTCAGTCTGTCTTGATGGCTGAATCATGAGTTTAATAAGCAGGGGGGCTTCTTTTCATAATCCTATTTGGATTGTGATCAATATAGATGCAAGTCTTTCTAGAAATTTTAAATCAGAGAGTGGATCTTTGGGCGTTTCCCGGAGGTAGATTGGATGGCCTCTCAGTTAAACTGCGAACTTCCCAGGCACTGTGCGAGGTCCAGGAATCCTCAAGCAGAGTTTGTAGATACTCTGGTGGCTCCATGGTTATTTGACTAGCATATGTTTTTCATCCTCTGGTTCTTCTTCCCAGAGTGATTGCCAGAATCAGGCAAGAGGAGGCATCTGCAATTTTGATTGCTCCTGCTTGTTCTTGCAGAGTTTGAGCACAATTTGGTTCAGATGTCAATATTAACATTCAATCAAATAGTTTTAATACCAAAACGTTCTTCAAGAAAGTGGATTTCAACAATTTCATTCATGCTAACAGCTGCCACCTGGCTAGATGGAAAAGAGAATATACCAAAAGCCCAGTTTCTTAGAGTTAGGAAGAACTGTTCCAAGATTACTGACTATGAAGAACAAGCTAAGATTTTAAGTAAAAGATTTTCAGATAGGGGATATGATGAGAAATCTATTTCTTTTTTTTTTTACACGATGAGTCCACGGATCATCTTAATTACTAATGGGATATTCACCTCCTTGTCAGCAGGAGGCAGCAAAGAGCACCACAACAAAGCTGTTAAATAGCTACTCCCTTCCCTCCCACCCCAGTCATTCTCTTTGCCTACGCTAGATATAGGAAGTGGTAAAGTGAGGTGTAAGAAAAGATTCTTCAATCAAGAGTTTATTATTTTTAAAGTAGTGTAAGATTGTACTACTTTGTCCTGGAGTGTAGCCGTAGTCCATATCAGTCTCTTCAGAAGAGCAATGGTGGCTTTACAGCAATGGGAACTTGTGTGACATAATTCTCACTGCGCCTCCCATAGAGTGTATGCTGCCCTGTCTGAGGGAGAAATACTCAGTACTTTTGTTTCCACAGGCCAATGTGAGGAAGAGGACCTCGCAAGCCTGGTGAGCTGCCTTACTGCAGGACAGATTTCTAAGGTAAGTGCTAAATTTTATTTTCTGGAGGATACATTCACAGAAAATATTTGGCACTTTATATACTTTCATGGACACTAGATGACTTTATCCCTAGGAGGAAAGGGACAATTTCCTGAGGATATGTTATCGGGCAGTGAATGCAGGTACTGGAGGACGTGGAGAAGTGGCTCTGTTTTTATTTTGGGTGACTTAGCATACTTGCAACTCCCAACGGCTTATTTTACTAAGCAGCCGTCCGGGAGGTTTAACCTGTTTAAATATGAGGGGTACATAACAGCATGTTAGGTGCAATTACTACTCCCGTTGGCTTTCTTTTACTTTACTAGTCTACCGGGAGGTTTGTCTGTTTATCGCCATGTTGTGCGTTATGTCTACTGACGGCTCCATCTTTACATTTTAGCCGCCTGGGAGGTTTAGCTGGATACGCCCACGATGGGCGGAGCTAAGATACGCGCCATTGTTTGTGCGCCCTTTTTAGACTAATTTCCGGTTCATCGGAGTGATGGGGTAGTCTCTGGTCCTAAAAAAAGAGTGTTTTCTGTAGTCCGGATGCCTTCTCTGCTGCGTTGTGCCAGACAGCAGAGAGGTTTCTCACACAGTACAGAATGAGTATTTGGGTAGTGCGGATGCCTTCTCTGCTGCGTTATGAATAACATACAGCAGAGAGGCTTCCTACACAGTACGAAATAAGCATTTGAGTAGTCCGGATGCCTCCTCGGCTGTGTTGTGTCATACAGCAGAGAGGCTTTACATGCAGTACTAAAGTGCTTACAGTAGTCAGGAGGACTACTATTTGTTAGTGTCCCATCTGATGTCAGGAAGACTTTTCTGCAAAGTTTAGATGAGGTCTGGGGATTCTGTATATACGTTAAAGAATCATTTTTTGTTCCTAAGGTTTGCCTTTCTGGACAAACACTACCAGTTTGTGACTATTCCCTTCGGTCTTTCCACAGTTCCCAAAATTTTCACAAGGGTTCTGGGATCGCTGTTGGCGGTGATTTGGTTACGGGACATTGCAGTGGCACACTATTTGGACGTCATCCTAGTCCAGGTGCCATCATTACAACAAACAGGATCCCACACGGACATGGTGTTATCCTTCCTGCAATCTCACGGTTGGAAGGTAAATCTGGAAAAGAGTTCCTTAGTCCCAAATACAAGGGTAACTTTCTTAGGAACTATATTAGATTCCCTATCGATGAAGATTTTTCTGACAGAAGTCAGGAAATCAAAGATTATCAATACTTGTCTAGTCCTTCAGCCCTTTCTTTGGCCATCAGTGGTTCAGTGCATGGAGGTAGTTGGGCTGATGGTGGTGGCAATGGACATCATCCCGTTTGTTCGGTTTCGCCTCAGACCTCTGCAGTTAAGCATGCTCAGGCAGTGGAACGGAGATTATGCGGATTTATCTCCTCTAATATTACTGGAGCAGGAGACGAGATTCTCTTCAAGGGTGGTTGTCTCTGGTTTATCTTTCCCAAGGAACCTGCTTCGCAAACCTTCTTGGGTAATTGTAACAACAGACGCCAGCCTTCTAGGGTGGGGAGCAGTCTGAGGTTCTCTAAGGGCTTAGGGAGTTTGGACTTAGTCAGTCGGTTCTTCCTTTAAACATCCTGGAATTGAGAGCGATCTTCAATGCTCTTCTGTGAAGAGGATAGAAAGAAAGGATTTATTACATTATAAACAATAGGCCCCAGATCCAATAGATGACAATGGACAGGACTTGATAGTACCATTTATAACCATCTAAAATTGAGATTATAAGAAAGTAGAGAAGATAATTTGTAAACACTGGCACATAGTAAGGGAAGACCCCATTATAGGGGACAAACTATCAATAAGGCCACAATTTATATATAGGAAAGACAAAAACCTTAAGAGAATTTTAAAGGGATAAAACTGAATCTTATACAGAGAGATCTACTAGGCAATGAAGTGAATGACTTTTACCCATGCCACTGCTGTAGATCTTGCCATTACAGCTGCAAAATCAAACACCTGTTTGATGAGAAGAAAATTGACAAATGTACAATTAAAGACACGTTCAGATGTATAGAGAGTGGGGATCATATATATAATCCAATGTAGCTTCAAGTAACAGTATTTAGGCAAAACCACCAGAACTTAGAGAAAGAATTAGAGAGCATCTATGCCTAATTGAAAAAGGCAACAAAGACACCCATCTTTATAAACATTTTAGGGAGGTACATAATAATAGGCTTAAATACTTCACATTCTGGGGAATAGTGAAAGTAAAACCAGAATGGAGAGGAGGGAAATTTGAAAAGAAACTACTTAAAAAAGAAGCTGAACTAATATATAGGATGAGAACACTACACCTGTTAGGACTCAATTCAGAGTTGGATGTTACTCCCTTTATGTATGAATGATTCATGATAAAATCCCTTCATTTTCCAATGGATGCAGAACAAATTTTATTCCCTTTCTTGAACATATTTTAATATACTATAATAATATTTTTACATATGTATCATCTATTTTTTTTTATTTGATTTTATTTTATTGAGGATATTACATACATATACCATATAAACGTTCTTTTATACACATAGATCTTGTACAAAATATTAGCGACCATACATTGTTTAGGGAGCTAGAATACACGATTGATAGACTAGAGAAATACTTCCAAAAAATATGTAATACAGTCACAGAACTAATAACATATAGTGTATAGCTATCTTTCATGGTTTATACATGCTTATATAATCTTCCTAAACTTGTACAAAAGAACTTATGGAACTATTACCTCATTTTCGGTTAGAAAATAGGGAAGTATATATATATATAACTTCTATGGTTAGGCTTGCTTATAGAAAATTTAGGGAAATTAATATAGGATCTGTGTCCCTCAGTTTATTAACTAAACTATAGGGGGGAGATAATGGAGCCAGCACCATTATTGGAGGAGAATATGATATGCTATTATGTATGTCGTAGATGCCTCTTCTACACAGTAGCTATAAGGAAAAAATATATTATTTAAAGTGAAATTAATATTTACAGATTACAGTTAGTGTGCAAATATCTAATATAATCACTAGCTTATGCCCATTAGTGCATGAGGGAACTAGCATACTTTAACCAAAATGTATATATGTAAATTTGCACTCAATAATAAACCTTAGGTAGTCGTATTCCAATGATATAATACAGGATAATTACAGTTTTATTTTCCCTATCTAATGTAACATTAATGTATTATAGCCATCACATCTCTTATGTATCTTATAGATACTGACAACCTTGTTAGAAATATACACACTAGTTTCCTATAAAAAGACCCTAAGAACGTGTTGAAATAAGCTCTTAAACTATAAGGAACTTCTACTATGAAAAACATATTTAAAGTGAAGGTAAACTTTGGTGAATGAAAGTCCGTTTTTTAAAAATACTATTAAAGTATGAAATTCTAACCTAGATTATTGGACCTACCAATACAGGGCTCACATTTAGCTTACAAAAACAAAGAACATACATGTTACTGAATCATAATTCAATTCTGGTACTTTACAAATGTATGTTAACTACAGGTGGCCCTCGGTTTACAACGGTTCAATTTGCTCTGTTTCAGAATAACGCCCTTTTTTGCTATTGAAAAGCATTGAATGCTATTGAAATCATTAGCACATGCATACATTAAAATAGCCAGTAGGTGGAGCTGTCCGCTTGTGTTGCAGCAAACACATGCAAAGAAAAGCAAGCCAGACATGATCAATGGATCAGCTTTCAACGGAACAAGATCTAGCAGCCACTTCCCTTAGCTGCAGACTCAATGCAGAGAACTGTTTGCAGAAAAAGGCAAGTAAAAAACGTTTTTGTTCATTAAACTTAGTTTCATGATGATACAGTTTGTTGTGTGATTAAACACAGGCAGGCTAATCAGTGTATAACCAGACCTGAGCAATGGAGCCGTTTTTAAAGGTACAAGATCTAGCAGCCACTTCCCTTAGCTGCAGAAAAATGCAAGTAAAAAAACATTTTTGTTCATTAAACTTAGTTTGATGATGATACAGTCTGTTGTGTGATTATTTTGTTTTTGTTCATTAAACTTAGATTGATGATGATACAGTCTGTGTTTGTGTGATAATTTTATTAGGTGCGGTTTAGCAAATGTTTTTGTTCATTAAACTTAGTTTGATGATGATACAATCTATTTTATTAGGTTAATAATGCTGTTTCACATTTAAAGTCTTCATTTCACAGCTTTAAAAATAATGTATTAGGTGTTACTTATGTCAATTTTGAGAGGGGCCTGGAACCTAACTCCCTCACTTCCCATTGACTTACATTATAAACTGGGTTTCAATTTACAACGGTTTCGATTTACAACCATTCCTTCTGGAACCTAACTCCGGCGTAAACTGAGGGCTACCTGTATTTAGTTGGATTCTTTAGTGAAAGTTATCAGAAAACAAATTATATTTTTTTAGCAATATCATTCAAAAGATCCAGAGAATGGAAGGGGGAGGAACACAGCAGTCAGAAAATAACGACAGCTTTGATATTGTAAAACTGCTGGCTTATTTGCTATGAATAAATTTACACAAATGCAATGGGTATTTAATGTCCCTTAAATAAACAAGCAGACATTTTATTAGCTGTTAGAATGATAAAGAAATAGAATGGGTAAAATCAGCTGTACATCTGACCTAATAAACATTTCACAGATTATTATACAATTTTTAAAATACTTTATTTTTTTAATCTAACTAATCTGGGTCCCTTCTTGTGTTTTGTATATTTTGCCGTACATTCAGTAAAGTCTTTACTAAGTTATTCTGTGGAGCTAATTCGTTAACATATGAAACAATTATTAAACAAAGGGCTTTATACAATAACATTAGGAGTATATGTATATTACTTTTGTTCTCGGGGGGACATGAGGCCCACATTTTCTTTTTTGTGATTCAGACAGAGCATGCAAGTTTCCATTTTACTCAGCACCTGGGTGCTATTTGCTGATTGGTTGCTGCACATATAGCATAGCCTAGCTATGCTTTTCAACAATGATACCTACATAATGAAGCCAATTAGATAATAGAAGTAAAATGGAAGGTTGTTTAAAATTGTGTGCTCTGTCTGAGTCATGAAGGAAAAAGGGTTGGGTTTCCTGTCCCTTTAAGCCTTCTCATACTATGGTTAATATGTTAAAATATGTCTTCTTTTTTTTTTACAAAAGTTTTCTCCAACATAGGTGTGTCCGGTCCACGGCGTCATCCTTACTTGTGGGATATTCTCTTCCCCAACAGGAAATGGCAAAGAGCCCAGCAAAGCTGGTCACATGATCCCTCCTAGGCTCCGCCTACCCCAGTCATTCTCTTTGCCGTTGTACAGGCAACATCTCCACGGAGATGGCTTAGAGTTTTTTAGTGTTTAACTGTAGTTTTTATTATTCAATCAAGAGTTTGTTATTTTAAAATAGTGCTGGTATGTACTATTTACTTTGAAACAGAAAAGAGATGAAGATTTCTGTTTGTAAGAGGAAAATGATTTTAGCAACCGTTACTAAAATCGATGGCTGTTCCACACAGGACTGTTGAGAGGAATTAACTTCAGTTGGGGGAACAGTGAGCAGACTTTTGCTGCTTGAGGTATGACACATTCTAACAAGACGATGTAATGCTGGAAGCTGTCATTTTCCCTATGGGATCCGGTAAGCCATTTTTATTACAGAGTAAATAAGGGCTTCACAAGGGCTTGTTAAGACTGTAGACATTTTCTGGGCTAAATCGATTCATATATAACATATTTAGCCTTGAGGAATCATTTAATATGGGTATTTTTGTAAAATAATATCGGCAGGCACTGTTTTAGACACCTTATTCTCTAGGGGCTTTCCCTAATCATAGGCAGAGCCTCATTTTCGCGCCGGTATTGCGCACTTGTTTTTGAGAAGCATGACATGCAGTCGCATGTGTGAGGAGCTCTGATACATAAAAAAGACTTTCTGAAGGCGTCATTTGGTATCGTATTCCCCTTTGGGCTTGGTTGGGTCTCAGCAAAGCAGATACCAGGGACTGTAAAGGGGTTAAAGATAAAAACGGCTCCGGTTCCGTTATTTTAAGGGTTAAAGCTTCCAAATTTGGTGTGCAATACTTTTAAGGCTTTAAGACACTGTGGTGAAATTTTGGTGAATTTTGAACAATTCCTTCATACTTTTTCGCAATTGCAGTAATAAAGTGTGTTCAGTTTAAAATTTAAAGTGACAGTAACGGTTTTATTTTAAAACGTTTTTTGTACTTTGTTATCAAGTTTATGCCTGTTTAACATGTCTGAACTACCAGATAGACTGTGTTCTGAATGTGGGGAAGCCAAGGTTCCTTCTCATTTAAATAGATGTGATTTATGTGACACTGAAAATGATGCCCAAGATGATTCCTCAAGTGAGGGGAGTAAGCATGGTACTGCATCATTCCCTCCTTCGTCTACACCAGTCTTGCCCACTCAGGAGGCCCCTAGTACATCTAGCGCGCCAATACTCCTTACTATGCAACAATTAACGGCTGTAATGGATAATTCTATCAAAAACATTTTAGCCAAAATGCCCACTTATCAGCGTAAGCGCGACTGCTCTGCTTTAGATACTGAAGAGCATGAGGACGCTGAGGATAATGGTTCTGATATGCCCCTACACCAGTCTGAGGGGGCCAGGGAGGTTTTGTCTGAGGGAGAAATTTCAGATTCAGGGAAAATTTCTCAACAAGCTGAACCCGATGTGATTACATTTAAATTTAAGTTGGAACATCTCCGCGCTCTGCTTAAGGAGGTGTTATCCACTCTGGATGATTGTGAGAATTTGATCATCCCAGAGAAACTATGTAAAATGGACAAGTTCCTAGAGGTCCCGGGGCCCCCAGAAGCTTTTCCTATACCCAAGCGGGTGGCCGACATTGTAAATAAAGAATGGGAAAGGCCCGGTATACCTTTCGTCCCTCCCCCCATATTTAAAAAATTGTTTCCCATGGTCGACCCCAGAAAGGACTTATGGCAGACAGTCCCCAAGGTCGAGGGGGCGGTTTCTACTTTAAACAAACGCACCACTATACCCATAGAAGATAGTTGTGCTTTCAAAGATCCTATGGATAAAAAATTAGAAGGTTTGCTTAAAAAGATGTTTGTTCAGCAAGGTTACCTTCTACAACCAATTTCATGCATTGTCCCTGTCACTACAGCCGCGTGTTTCTGGTTCGATGAGCTAGAAAAGGCGATCGATAGTGATTCTCCTCCTTATGAGGAGATTATGGACAGAATCTGTGCTCTCAAATTGGCTAATTCTTTCACCCTAGACGCCACTTTGCAATTGGCTAGGTTAGCGGCGAAAAATTCTGGGTTTGCTATTGTGGCGCGCAGAGCGCTTTGGTTGAAATCTTGGTCAGCGGATGCGTCTTCCAAGAACAAATTGCTTAACATTCCTTTCAAGGGGAAAACGCTGTTTGGCCCTGACTTGAAAGAGATTATCTCTGATATCACTGGGGGTAAGGGCCACGCCCTTCCTCAGGATAGGTCTTTCAAGGCCAAAAATAAACCTAATTTTCGTCCCTTTCGTAGAAACGGACCAGCCCCAAGTGCTACGTCCTCTAAGCAAGAGGGTAATACTTCTCAAGCCAAGCCAGCCTGGAGACCAATGCAAGGCTGGAACAAGGGAAAGCAGGCCAAGAAGCCTGCCACTGCTACCAAGACAGCATGAAATGTTGGCCCCCGATCCGGGACCGGATCTGGTGGGGGGCAGACTCTCTCTCTTCGCTCAGGCTTGGGAAAGAGATGTTCTGGATCCTTGGGCACTAGAAATAGTCTCCCAAGGTTATCTTCTGGAATTCAAGGGGCCTCCCCCAAGGGGGAGGTTCCACAGGTCTCAATTGTCTTCAGACCACATAAAGAGACAGGCATTCTTACATTGTGTAGAAGACCTGTTAAAAATGGGAGTGATTCATCCTGTTCCATTAGGAGAACAAGGGATGGGGTTCTACTCCAATCTGTTCGTAGTTCCCAAAAAAGAGGGAACGTTCAGACCAATCTTGGATCTCAAGATCCTAAACAAGTTTCTCAAGGTTCCATCGTTCAAAATGGAAACTATTCGAACAATTCTTCCTTCCATCCAGGAAGGTCAATTCATGACCACGGTGGATTTAAAGGATGCGTATCTACATATTCCTATCCACAAGGAACATCATCGGTTCCTAAGGTTCGCATTCCTGGACAAGCATTACCAGTTCGTGGCACTTCCTTTCGGATTAGCCACTGCTCCAAGGATTTTCACAAAGGTACTAGGGTCCCTTCTAGCGGTACTAAGACCAAGGGGCATTGCAGTAGTACCTTACTTGGACGACATTCTGATTCAAGCGTCGTCCCTTCCTCAAGCAAAGGCTCACACGGACATAGTCCTGGCCTTTCTCAGATCTCACGGATGGAAAGTGAACGTAGAAAAGAGTTCTCTATCTCCGTCAACAAGGGTTCCCTTCTTGGGAACAATAATAGACTCCTTAGAAATGAGGATTTTTCTGACAGAGGCCAGAAAAACAAAACTTCTAAACTCTTGTCAAACACTTCATTCCGTTCCTCTTCCTTCCATAGCGCAGTGCATGGAAGTAATAGGTTTGATGGTAGCGGCAATGGACATAGTTCCTTTTGCGCGCATTCATCTAAGACCATTACAACTGTGCATGCTCAGTCAGTGGAATGGGGACTATACAGACTTGTCTCCGACGATTCAAGTAAATCAGAGGACCAGAGACTCACTCCGTTGGTGGCTGTCCCTGGACAACCTGTCACAAGGGATGACCTTCCGCAGACCAGAGTGGGTCATTGTCACGACCGACGCCAGTCTGATGGGCTGGGGCGCGGTCTGGGGACCCCTGAAAGCTCAGGGTCTTTGGTCTCGGGAAGATTCTCTTCTACCGATAAATATTCTGGAACTGAGAGCGATATTCAATGCTCTCAAGGCTTGGCCTCAGCTAGCAAAGGCCAAGTTCATACGGTTTCAATCAGACAACATGACGACTGTTGCGTACATCAACCATCAGGGGGGAACAAGGAGTTCCCTGGCGATGGAAGAAGTGACCAAAATCATTCAATGGGCGGAGACTCACTCCTGCCACCTGTCTGCAATCCACATTCCAGGAGTGGAAAATTGGGAAGCGGATTTTCTGAGTCGTCAGACATTACATCCGGGGGAGTGGGAACTCCATCCGGAAATCTTTGCCCAAATTACTCAATTGTGGGGCATTCCAGACATGGATCTGATGGCCTCTCGTCAGAACTTCAAGGTTCCTTGCTACGGGTCCAGATCCAGGGATCCCAAGGCGACTCTAGTAGATGCACTAGTAGCACCTTGGACCTTCAAACTAGCTTATGTATTCCCGCCGTTTCAATCAGGAGAGGGCGTCAGTGATCTTGATAGCTCCTGCGTGGCACGCAGGACTTGGTATGCAGATCTGGTGAATATGTCATCGGCTCCACCATGGAAGCTACCTTTGAGACGAGACCTTCTTGTTCAAGGTCCGTTCGAACATCCGAATCTGGTCTCACTCCAGCTGACTGCTTGGAGATTGAACGCTTGATCTTATCAAAACGAGGGTTCTCAGATTCTGTTATTGATACTCTTGTTCAGGCCAGAAAGCCTGTAACTAGAAAAATTTACCACAAAATATGGAAAAAATATATCTGTTGGTGTGAATCTAAAGGATTCCCTTGGAACAAGGTAAAGATTCCTAAGATTCTATCCTTTCTTCAAGAAGGATTGGAGAAAGGATTATCGGCAAGTTCCTTGAAGGGACAGATTTCTGCCTTGTCTGTGTTACTTCACAAAAAGCTGGCAGCTGTGCCAGATGTTCAAGCCTTTGTTCAGGCTCTGGTTAGAATCAAGCCTGTTTACAAACCTTTGACTCCTCCTTGGAGTCTCAACTTAGTTCTTTCAGTTCTTCAGGGGGTTCCGTTTGAACCCTTGCATTCCGTTGATATTAAGTTATTATCTTGGAAAGTTTTCTTTTTGGTTGCATTTTCTTCTGCTAGAAGAGTTTCAGAATTATCTGCTCTGCAGTGTTCTCCTCCTTATCTGGTTTTCCATGCAGATAAGGTGGTTTTACGTACTAAACCTGGTTTTCTTCCGAAAGTTGTTTCTAACAAAAACATTAACCAGGAGATAGTCGTGCCTTCTTTGTGTCCGAATCCAGTTTCAAAGAAGGAACGTTTGTTGCACAATTTGGATGTTGTTCGCGCTCTAAAATTCTATTTAGATGCTACAAAGGATTTTAGACAAACATCTTCCTTGTTTGTTGTTTATTCTGGTAAAAGGAGAGGTCAAAAAGCAACTTCTACCTCTCTCTCTTTTTGGATTAAAAGCATCATCAGATTGGCTTATGAGACTGCCGGACGGCAGCCTCCTGAAAGAATCACAGCTCATTCCACTAGGGCTGTGGCTTCCACATGGGCCTTCAAGAACGAGGCTTCTGTTGATCAGATATGTAGGGCAGCGACTTGGTCTTCACTGCACACTTTTACCAAATTTTACAAGTTTGATACTTTTGCTTCTTCTGAGGCTATTTTTGGGAGAAAGGTTTTGCAAACCGTGGTGCCTTCCATTTAGGTGACCTGATTTGCTCCCTCCCTTCATCCGTGTCCTAAAGCTTTGGTATTGGTTCCCACAAGTAAGGATGATGCCGTGGACCGGACACACCTATGTTGGAGAAAACAGAATTTATGTTTACCTGATAAATTACTTTCTCCAACAGTGTGTCCGGTCCACGGCCCGCCCTGGTTTTTTAATCAGGTCTGATAATTTATTTTCTTTAACTACAGTCACCACGGTATCATTTGGTTTCTCCTATGCAAATATTCCTCCTTTACGTCGGTCGAATGACTGGGGTAGGCGGAGCCTAGGAGGGATCATGTGACCAGCTTTGCTGGGCTCTTTGCCATTTCCTGTTGGGGAAGAGAATATCCCACAAGTAAGGATGACGCCGTGGACCGGACACACCGTTGGAGAAAGTAATTTATCAGGTAAACATAAATTCTGTTTTTATTGAAAATAGTTTAAAAAGTATGATGTCAATAGTTCAACTGTTCAGAAAAATGTTGCATGGGATACATTTGTTATTTAACTAACTGAAAATTAAAGATTAAAAACAAAAAAAACAAAAAAAAATAAAAATCCTATTAAAAACAGGGGCACTTTCATTCATCAAAGTTTACAAATCAGCCGTTTTAATTAAAAACTTACCTTTGTTTCTTTTCACAGCTACAGCAGCTTTCCGCTCCTTGAAATCCTCTCTTCACACGTCAGCAATGACTAATCCGGCTTCCTCCAATCATGACTTTCCCCCCAGGGTGGTCATTGCCCGAGGCCATGCTGTGATTGGAGGAAGCCGGATTAGTCATTGCTGATGTGTGAAGAGAGGATTTCCAGGAGGGGGAAGCTGCTCTGGCTGTGAAAAGAAACAAAGGTAAGTTTTTAATCAAAACGGCTGATTTGTAAACTTTGATGAATGAAAGTGCCCCTGTTTTTAATAGTATTTTTAAAAAATGGACTTTCATTCATCAAAGTTTACCTTCACTTTAACTGTTGGACTAAGGTCCTAAACCAGAGTGAACATCTACTTTCTAAGATAAATATGTGCGAATCTCAGTAATATGTTCCCTTATCTTATTCTATTTCAAGACTCTATGACTATGCTTCTGTAATTAAAGTATATAGGTCAACATGAGATATCCAGTAAATAACACATGACAAGCAATATAGACAATGAACTGCACATTTTCATATCAAATAACAAGCCAAGACATAAAGTCAAGATCATATCAGGAATGCCACAAAACTCTGTCCTATAGTACTAGGACTGTTCCAGCTATAGGGTTTCCTTTGCAGTTAAAGTATTATACATTGGGTTATAATTATCAAGACTATCTAGGCCTATGATCACGCCACCTCGGCCACCAGTGACACAACCACAAGCCCAGAAAACTATGTGGGTTAGTTTGTTCAGCATATAAGGCATATCTAATGACATGTGTACAATAGTAAAAAGATTAAGTGTTTCTATGGAATAGGAGTATTTATCTTTAGTGGAACTCTCTGCAAGGGACTTGTGAAATACAAACTAATAACTCAACATGTCAGTTTTTAAGACGAAGTAAGTTTATGAATATAGATATCCTGCTTGTTAGTTGCATAAATGATCTAGGACTATATTAACAGAACTACTATAATAAAATTAGACAGGCTGAAAATTTGACAGACCAGAGCATTCAGTCAGGGACCATCGTACAGTCAGATATGTAAAGTTCAGTCCAATTCAACCACGGCATGTCCCCTAATATTATATGTGATACCACTGCAAGAATACAACCTGGGTATGCAATTGTGTGGTAAACTCTATGACATCTTTACCCTACACCAACACGGACACCAGAGTACCATCCCCCAGTTCCCATACTAGGCTCTACTTTCATGTGGGGATAGACAAAGGCAGGTGTGGATTGTTGGCCAGCCGCCCTTGTGGGCAAAACCTTTGTCTGCGAGTGACCTCTTCCTCTGCTGTAGTCAGCCATCTTTGAATCGTTGGTTTCCGAATACTACCGGTGATATGACTTTCTCTTGTAGGATCATCTATTGATCCCTCCTTAAATCAGCTCCCTTACGACAGGATCTAGTGTCGCTGCTTCTTTATCTTTTATATGCGGCTGTCGCTTTAGTGCAGGGAGAGCCTCATTAAACGATGTCTCCATCGCTAAACTTGCCCACACTTTGCGGTTTGCTAAATCAGACGTGGTTGATCTCTGATCAGGAGGGGTCGAAGTGAGAATCTGCTGTGTGGTGCTCTTTAGGATATTTTCTGTGTCTGTAAAACACTGAGCTTGTAGTTATACTCAATGTCCTCCAGGAAGGTTAACAGCCCACTCATTAAAGATCCCAGCTTTCAAGCACACTCAGCTGCCTCGTGGTCTTTGCCAGGGATATTAAATCAGGCACCATGTACACTACAGGCTCCAAAGTTGCTCCAAGGCACACCTAGTCAGTCGATGCACTATAGACATACATGTCCTTTGTTTCAAGATTATCAAAATCCCATTTTAAACTTTTAAGCGACATTCAAAGCCAGGAGCTCCTGACTTGCATGACCTGCTGCTTCAGCTGCTGGCTCCGCCCCCATGTACCATCTATTTTAACATGTATTTTGAATAAAAATTTTAAATGTACTAATTTAAGTAATGGACCACAACTCCATTTTATGAATTAAGGTGGTATTTTCCACCTGAACTAATCTTTAAAAAGCCCCAGGATAGGGGTGAAACATGTTGATTGTGTCTATACTTCTACAGCTGTGTTATAAGTGACTTAATTTGTTCATAGAATTGGAGCCGATCAAACTCCTGTTGCTGTTGAACCCCTGTGTAATAACACACTGATTCTTGCCTAATATACGGCAAATTCAAACATAACGTTTGGGATAACTGCAACCACAACTTAAGAATCAGGAGACATCGTTGGCACCAAGGTCACACAGATTCTGTTTCACCAATAACTTTACATAGATTCTATTTTAAAATAATTGCCTGCTTCCACTATATTGTTTGAAACTTTCATAGTAAAACAAACAATCTTTGTGGGACAACCAGCTGATCTATGCATCACGTGACACACAGACGCAAAATGCGGAAGGAAGAAGCGTTCAACGGCGCATCTGTGTTGTTTGAGCCATCAGCTGCTGGAGAGGACTGATGAGTCTTGTTAGAGCCAAAAAGAGAAAAAAGGTGAGGCAGGGCAAGCAGGCAAAAAGTTAAAACTTAACGTTTATTGCCAAGATACAAGTGAATAAAATGCAACAGTGCAAAGCAGCATTAGTCAGAGTGAGCTAGAGCAGCAGCAGTCTTACATGTTTCGGCTCCTGCCTTACTCATAGATCGTGCTGTCTCTAGCTCACAGCCCTCTTAAATTAGAAAATCACTCTGACATAATAAACAGCATTTGAATGTTTAACTCTTGCTAAACCAATACAGAAGGACTAAGGAATACAAAGACACATTACATAATAAGGAAAAAAACCTGTTTGCTACTAGAGAGTCAATATTATTTGAATTTACAAAAACAGTTAATAATGTTATAACATACAGTGTAACCTAAAATGTATATATAATTTAAATATAAATGGCAAAACCTCTTATAAGGAGTCAAAAATAAAATGTTTCTCCTAAATTTAATGCCATAAGCAAAATTATAACAAAAGATACTCAACATATATTAAAGAAATTATCTTGTTGCAAAATTCATGCTCTCTATCAGATATGACTACACAGGATTCCTAAAGAATAGAAATAGATAGTACAGTATAATACTGGAAAATATTCTAAACTATATTTCTTTCATGTAATTAGCAAGAGTCCATGAGCTAGTGACGTATGGGATATACATTCCTACCAGGAGGGGCAAAGTTTCCCAAACCTCAAAATGCCTATAAATACACCCCTCACCACACCCACAATTCAGTTTTACAAACTTTGCCTCCGATGGAGGTGGTGAAGTAAGTTTGTGCTAGATTCTACGTTGATATGCGCTCCGCAGCAAGTTGGAGCCCGGTTTTCCTCTCAGCGTGCAGTGAATGTCAGAGGGATGTGAGGAGAGTATTGCCTATTTGAATGCAGTGATCTCCTTCTACGGGGTCTATTTCATAGGTTCTCTGTTATCGGTCGTAGAGATTCATCTCTTACCTCCCTTTTCAGATCGACGATATACTCTTATATATACCATTACCTCTGCTGATTCTCGTTTCAGTACTGGTTTGGCTTTCTACAAACATGTAGATGAGTGTCCTGGGGTAAGTAAATCTTATTTTCTGTGACACTCTAAGCTATGGTTGGGCACTTTGTTTATAAAGTTCTAAATATATGTATTCAAACATTTATTTGCCTTGACTCAGAATGTTCAACTTTCCTTTTTTTCAGACAGTCAGTTTCATATTTGGGATAATGCATTTGATTTAATCATTTTTTCTTACCTTCAAAAATTTGACTCTTCCCTGTGGGCTGTTACGCTCGCGGGGGCTGAAAATGCTTCATTTTATTGCGTCATTCTTGGCGCAAACTTTTTTGGCGCAAAAATTCTATTTCCGTTTCCGGCGTCATACGTGTCGCCGGAAGTTGCGTCATTTTTTGACGTTATTTCGCGCCAAAAATGTCGGCGTTCCGGATGTGGCGTCATTTTTGGCGCCAAAAGCATTTAGGCGCCAAATAATGTGGGCGTCTTATTTGGCGCGAAAAAATATGGGCGTCGCTTTTGTCTCCACATTATTTAAGTCTCATTTTTTATTGCTTCTGGTTGCTAGAAGCTTGTTCTTTGGCATTTTTTCCCATTCCTGAAACTGTCATTTAAGGAATTTGATCAATTTTGCTTTATATATATGTTGTTTTTTCTCTTACATATTGCAAGATGTCTCACGTTGCATCTGAGTCAGAAGATACTACAGGAAAATCGCTGTCAAGTGCTGAATCTACCAAAGCTAAGTGTATCTGCTGTAAACTTTTGGTAGCTATTTCTCCAGCTGTTGTTTGTATTGATTGTCATGACAAACTTGTTAAAGCAGATAATATTTCCTTTAGTAAAGTACCATTGCCTGTTGCAGTTCCTTCAACATCTAAGGTGCAGAATGTTCCTGATAATATAAGAGATTTTGTTTCTGAATCCATAAAGAAGGCTATGTCTGTTATTTCTCCTTCTAGTAAACGTAAAAAATCTTTTAAAACTTCTCTCCCTACAGATGAATTTTTAAATGAACATCATCATTCTGATTCTGATGACTCCTCTGGTTCAGAGGATTCTGTCTCAGAGGTTGATGCTGATAAATCTTCATATTTATTTAAAATGGAATTTATTCGTTCTTTACTTAAAGAAGTTCTAATTGCTTTAGAAATAGAGGATTCTGGTCCTCTTGATACTAATTCTAAACGTTTGGATACGGTATTTAAAGCTCCTGTGGTTATTCCAGAAGTTTTTCCTGTTCCTAATGCTATTTCTGCAGTAATTTCCAAAGAATGGGCTAAATTGGGTAATTCATTTACTCCTTCTAAACGTTTTAAGCATTTATATCCTGTGCCGTCTGACAGATTAGAATTTTGGGACAAAATCCCTAAAGTTGATGGGGCTATTTCTACCCTTGCTAAACGTACTACTATTCCTACGTCAGATGGTACTTCATTTAAGGATCCTCTAGATAGGAAAATTGAATCCTTTCTAAGAAAAGCTTTTCTGTGTTCAGGTAATCTTCTTAGACCTGCTATATCTTTGGCTGATGTTGCTGCAGCTTCAACTTTTTGGTTGGAAACTTTAGCGCAACAAGTAACACATTGTGATTCTCATGACATTATTATTCTTCTTCAGCATGCTAATAATTTTATCTGTGATGCCATTTTTGATATTATCAGAGTTGATGTCAGGTTTATGTCTCTAGCTATTTTAGCTAGAAGAGCTTTATGGCTTAAAACTTGGAATGCTGATATGGCTTCTAAATCAACTTTACTTTCTATTTCTTTCCAGGGTAACAAATTATTTGGTTCTCAGTTGGATTCCATCATTTCAACTGTTACTGGTGGGAAAGGAACTTTTTTACCACAGGATAAAAAATCTAAAGGTAAAAGCAGGGCTAATAATCGTTTTCGTTCCTTTCGTTTCAACAAAGAACAAAAGCCTGATCCTTCATCCTCAGGAGCAGTTTCAGTTTGGAAACCATCTCCAGTCTGGAATAAATCCAAGCCAGCTAGAAAGGCAAAGCCTGCTTCTAAGTCCACATGAAGGTGCGGCCCTCATTCCAGCTCAGCTGGTAGGGGGCAGGTTACGTTTTTTCAAAGAAATTTGGATCAAATCTGTTCACAATCTTTGGATTCAGAACATTGTTTCAGAAGGGTACAGAATTGGTTTCAAGATGAGACCTCCTGCAAAGAGATTTTTTCTTTCCCGTGTCCCAGTAAATCCAGTAAAAGCTCAAGCATTTCTGAAATGTGTTTCAGATCTAGAGTTGACTGGAGTAATTATGCCAGTTCCAGTTCCGGAACAGGGGATGGGGTTTTATTCAAATCTCTTCATTGTACCAAAGAAGGAGAATTCCTTCAGACCAGTTCTGGATCTAAAAATATTGAATCGTTATGTAAGGATACCAACATTCAAAATGGTAACTGTAAGGACTATCTTGCCTTTTGTTCAGCAAGGGAATTATATGTCCACAATAGATTTACAGGATGCATATCTGCATATTCCGATTCATCCAGATCATTATCAGTTCCTGAGATTCTCTTTTCTGGACAAGCATTACCAGTTTGTGGCTCTGCCGTTTGGCCTAGCTACAGCTCCAAGAATTTTTACAAAGGTTCTCGGTGCCCTTCTGTCTGTAATCAGAGAACAGGGTATTGTGGTATTTCCTTATTTGGACGATATCTTGGTACTTGCTCAGTCTTTACATTTAGCAGAATCTCATACGAATCGACTTGTGTTGTTTCTTCAAGATCATGGTTGGAGGATCAATTTACCAAAAAGTTCTTTGATTCCTCAGACAAGGGTAACCTTTCTGGGTTTCCAGATGGATTCAGTGTCCATGACTCTGTCTTTAACAGACAAGAGACGTCTAAAATTGATTGCAGCTTGTCGAAACCTTCAGTCACAATCATTCCCTTCGGTAGCCTTATGCATGGAAATTCTAGGTCTTATGACTGCTGCATCGGACGCGATCCCCTTTGCTCGTTTTCACATGCGACCTCTTCAGCTCTGTATGCTGAAGCAATGGTGCAAGGATTACACGAAGATATCTCAATCAATATCTTTAAAACCGATTGTTCGACACTCTCTAACATGGTGGACAGATCACCATCGTTTAATTCAGGGGGCTTCTTTTGTGCTTCCGACCTGGACTGTAATTTCAACAGATGCAAGTCTCACAGGTTGGGGAGCTGTGTGGGGATCTCTGACGGCACAAGGAGTTTGGGAATCTCAGGAGGTGAGATTACCGATCAATATTTTGGAACTCCGTGCAGTTTTCAGAGCTCTTCAGTTTTGGCCTCTTCTGAAGAGAGAATCGTTCATTTGTTTTCAGACAGACAATGTCACAACTGTGGCATACATCAATCATCAAGGAGGGACTCACAGTCCTCTGGCTATGAAAGAAGTATCTCGAATTTTGGTTTGGGCGGAATCCAGCTCCTGTCTAATCTCTGCGGTTCATATCCCAGGTATAGACAATTGGGAAGCGGATTATCTCAGTCGCCAAACGTTGCATCCGGGCGAATGGTCTCTTCACCCAGAGGTATTTCTTCAGATTGTTCAAATGTGGGAACTTCCAGAAATAGATCTGATGGCGTCCCATCTAAACAAGAAACTTCCCAGGTATCTGTCCAGATCCCGGGATCCTCAGGCGGAGGCAGTGGATGCATTATCACTTCCTTGGAAGTATCATCCTGCCTATATCTTTCCGCCTCTAGTTCTTCTTCCAAGAGTAATCTCCAAGATTCTGAAGGAATGCTCGTTTGTTCTGCTGGTAGCTCCGGCATGGCCTCACAGGTTTTGGTATGCGGATCTTGTCCGGATGGCCTCTTGCCAACCGTGGACTCTTCCGTTAAGACCAGACCTTCTGTCACAAGGTCCTTTTTTCCATCAGGATCTGAAATCCTTAAATTTAAAGGTATGGAGATTGAACGCTTGATTCTTGGTCAAAGAGGTTTCTCTGACTCTGTGATTAATACTATGTTACAGGCTCGTAAATCTGTATCTCGAGAGATATATTATAGAGTCTGGAAGACTTATATTTCTTGGTGTCTTTCTCATCATTTTTCTTGGCATTCTTTTAGAATACCGAGAATTTTACAGTTTCTTCAGGATGGTTTAGATAAGGGTTTGTCCGCAAGTTCTTTGAAAGGACAAATCTCTGCTCTTTCTGTTCTTTTTCACAGAAAGATTGCTATTCTTCCTGATATTCATTGTTTTGTACAAGCTTTGGTTCGTATAAAACCTGTCATTAAGTCAATTTCTCCTCCTTGGAGTTTGAATTTGGTTCTGGGAGCTCTTCAAGCTCCTCCATTTGAACCTATGCATTCATTGGACATTAAATTACTTTCTTGGAAAGTTTTGTTCCTTTTGGCCATCTCTTCTGCCAGAAGAGTTTCTGAATTATCTGCTCTTTCTTGTGAGTCTCCTTTTCTGATTTTTCATCAGGATAAGGCGGTGTTGCGAACTTCTTTTGAATTTTTACCTAAAGTTGTGAATTCCAACAACATTAGTAGAGAAATTGTGGTTCCTTCATTATGTCCTAATCCTAAGAATTCTAAGGAGAAATCGTTGCATTCTTTGGATGTTGTTAGAGCTTTGAAATATTATGTTGAAGCTACGAAATCTTTCCGTAAGACTTCTAGTCTATTTGTTATCTTTTCCGGTTCTAGAAAAGGCCAGAAAGCTTCTGCCATTTCTTTGGCATCTTGGTTGAAATCTTTAATTCATCTTGCCTATGTTGAGTCGGGTAAAACTCCG
This sequence comes from Bombina bombina, assembly GCF_027579735.1. Taxonomy (NCBI): domain Eukaryota; kingdom Metazoa; phylum Chordata; class Amphibia; order Anura; family Bombinatoridae; genus Bombina; species Bombina bombina. The sequence goes on from NC_069500.1 coordinate 1,133,313,025, forward strand.
CCTCAGAGAATTACAGCTCATTCTACTAGGTCAGTTTCTACTTCCTGGGCGTTTAGGAATGAAGCTTCGGTTGACCAGATCTGCAAAGCAGCAACTTGGTCCTCTTTGCATACTTTTACTAAATTCTACCATTTTGATGTATTTTCTTCTTCTGAAGCAGTTTTTGGTAGAAAAGTACTTCAGGCAGCGGTTTCAGTTTGAATCTTCTGCTTATGTTTTTTGTTGAACTTTATTTTGGGTGTGGATTATTTTCAGCAGGAATTGGCTGTCTTTATTTTATCCCTCCCTCTCTAGTGACTCTTGTGTGGAAAGATCCACATCTTGGGTAGTCATTATCCCATACGTCACTAGCTCATGGACTCTTGCTAATTACATGAAAGAAAACATAATTTATGTAAGAACTTACCTGATAAATTAATTTCTTTCATATTAGCAAGAGTCCATGAGGCCCGCCCTTTTTTTGTGGTGGTTATGATTTTGTATAAAGCACAATTATTCCAATTCCTTATTTTATATGCTTTCGCACTTTTTTATCACCCCACTTCTTGGCTATTCGTTAAACTGAATTGTGGGTGTGGTGAGGGGTGTATTTATAGGCATTTTGATGTTTGGGAAACTTTGCCCCTCCTGGTAGGAATGTATATCCCATACGTCACTAGCTCATGGACTCTTGCTAATATGAAAGAAATGAATTTATCAGGTAAGTTCTTACATAAATTATGTTATTTAATACCAAGGGTATATCTTGTAACCCTTAACCTTATCAAGATATTTAGGAAACTATCAAAATTAAAGAAAAATACTCCTAAAAATATATATTCTATTCTACACTACTAGGAATGATTTTTATTCTTTATATTGATGTTGGCATATTACAATATACCATAGAAACATTAGAATTAATATTCCGTTGGCTTATCACCAACAGTTAATAAGATCATTTTGTATGTTAAATCCATCTGGTATTCGGGTCTTAAAGGGACAGTTAACACACAAAATAAACTTCATTCAATAGTTTACTTGCCACACGATTATGGGGCACATCGTTCTCCCTGTACTGCAGTCCTCAGTGATAAGCAATTTTTTTAAAAAAAAACCCAACTGCCGTTCATAGCAAAAAATGGAAGCCTAACTCTTCCTAACTTGACGTCATTTAGAAGCTGATTCTAACAGCAAATGACATGTGTCGGCCACGACGTTAACGCCCATTTGCGCATGTGCATTTGTTTAGTTTAGTCACTAGCAGCCTCATTATAGAATGAACTGAAAGAAGGTTCCTATTTCAGTAACGGACCGCTGTTTACATAGGTAAGAGCGATTTCCTCTTTTATATGACGCCCACTATACTCATGACAGGGCTTAGTATGCGATCATATTCAGATTCAATAATTGATAAATGCAGCTCACATGAGATCACTCGAACCAGGTACTCGGGTTATTTTCCTGCTTGGAATCGGCTACAGACTAAATGATAATTCAGATCTCAAGATAAACAAAATACAGTGGAACAGTGACTCCAAATTGGGACACCACAGGAGTAAAGCTGATGAGGGTGTTGCAGTAGAAATCGCCATCACCTGACAGAACTGTTTTATTGAATGAGACTGCAAAGGCTCATCTTTATTTTTCTCAGTAAAGTAGCAGTATAGTGGTAGAATCGTACTGCAAAATGTGATTAGTAAAATTATTTTATTTTTTTGTTTCTTGATGTCATACAAGTTCAATTTGATTACATGTGCCTGCACATATTGTAGAATTGTCTTCTATCAGCCCTCTCTGAAATCAGTGCATTTTATATGTTGTACATATATGTAACATAGATTTAGTATAAGATCCTTTTTTCCATGGCTGTAATGTTTTAAGTTTTACAAATTTCATAATCTGCACACAATAACTTTAGCTATATTAGGAAAGTAGAATATTCTAGTTTTGTTTGTAACATGGCTCCTATATCTTCATTTCTATAATAAAATACATAAATGGGTGATCATCCAAGCCATTATTAAAAATAATTTAACCCTTTAGCTGCCAGAGAGGGTGCAAAACATAGTAAGTGTTTAAGAAGCGCCCCTTTTTATTGGCCGGATTGCTCCGATTCTGCTGCTGCTAGCTAATCAGTGAGCTGAAGGGGGTATGTTTTGAAAATACATTAATATTTGTATGATTTTGCTTACATTTTTTTTATTCAACTGAACTTTGCTGCTGTTTCACTTTGAAGTTTTCCAGCGTTTTCTGTATTGGTAACAGAAAACGATGGAAAACATCAAAGTGAAACAGCAGCAAAGTTCATTTAAATAAAAAAATGTAAGCAAAATCATACAAATATTAATGTATTTTCAAAACGTACCCCCTTCAGCTCACTGATTAGCTAGCAGCAGCAGAATCGGAGCAAGCCAATCTCTATAATATAATCAGTGTATAGCAGAGCTGCGCAAGCCAGGAAATAGTGAGGAACAAGTTTACCACTCACCTCCACTGAACGCGGGGACTATAAGGCAGGAGCTGAGCAGCGTGAGACACGTTGTTAAACCGGCAGCGTGGTAATAAGGGGAAACCTGTACCGACTTACCTGATTATCCAAAGCGCGCTAACTTCGAAGGAGCACAAGAGAGCTAGATTCTGAATGGCTTCCGGTGCAGCACTAAAAAGGATCCTCACCGCATTCTGTATTAAAGCCAAAAAAATACCACTTTGCGCATGCGTTTAGCTAAAGGCTCGTTCAAGTTGGGCATGCATGATAAAATTTCAAAACAAGCTCCGGGGGAAGAAGACAATGGGAGGAGGAGTTAGGCTTCCATTTCTTCTGTTATGTGTGATCAGTCCACGGGTCATCATTACTTCTGGGATATAACTCCTCCCCAACAGGAAATGCAAGAGGATTCACCCAGCAGAGCTGCATATAGCTCCTCCCCTCTACGTCACTCCCAGTCATTCTCTTGCACCCAACGACTAGATAGGATGTGTGAGAGGACTATGGTGATTATACTTAGTTTTTATAACTTCAATCAAAAGTTTGTTATTTTACAATAGCACCGGAGCGTGTTATTGCCTCTCTGGCAGAGTTTGAAGAAGAATCTACCAGAGTTTTTACTATGATTTTAACCGGAGTAGTTAAGATCATATTGCTGTTTCTCGGCCATCTGAGGGAGGTAAAAGCTTCAGATCAGGGGACAGCGGGCAGATGAATCTGCATTGAGGTATGTAGCAGTTTTTATTTTCTGAATGGAATTGATGAGAAAATCCTGCCATACCGTTATAATGACATGTATGTATACTCTACACTTCAGTATTCTGGGGATGGTACTTCACTGGAATTACTCTGTAAAAAGTACATTAAACCTTTTAATAGGCATTTATTATGTTAAACGTTTTTGCTGGAATGTAGAATCGTTTGCATTTTCTGAGGTACTGAGTGAATAAATGTTTGGGCATTATTTTTCCACTTGGCAGTTGCTTGTTTTAATTGTGACAGTTTTGTTTCTCTCTCACTGCTGTGTGTGAGGGGGAGGGGCCGTTTTTGGCGCTCTTTGCTACGCATCAAAAATTTCCAGTCAGTTACTCTTGTATTTCCTGCATGATCCGGTTCATCTCTAACAGAACTCAGGGGTCTTCAAACTTCTTTGGAGGGAGGTAGATTCTCTCAGCAGAGCTGTGAGACTTATATATTGACTGTGATTAAAAACGTTGCTCTGTAATTTTTATGTTTCAAATTGAATTATTGTTACTTTACTAATGGGAACAAACCTTTGCCAAAAGTTGTGTTGTTTTCAAGGATTGATGCTATAACTGTTTTTCAGTTCCTTATTTCAACTGTCATTTAATCGTTTAGTGCTTCTTTGAGGCACAGTACGTTTTTGTTAAATAAGATTGTAACCAAGTTGCAAGTTTATTTGCTAGTGTGTTAAACATGTCTGATTCAGAGGAAGATACCTGTGTCATTTGTTCCAATGCCAAGGTGGAGCCCAATAGAAATTTATGTACTAACTGTATTGATGCTACTTTAAATAAAAGCCAATCTGTACAAATTGAACAAATTTCACCAAACAGCGAGGGGAGAGTTATGCCGACTAACTCGCCTCACGTGTCAGTACCTGCATCTCCCGCCCGGGAGGTGCGTGATATTGTGGCGCCTAGTACATCTGGGCGGCCATTACAGATAACATTACAAGATATGGCTACTGTTATGACTGAAGTTTTGGCTAAATTACCAGAACTAAGAGGCAAGCGTGATCACTCTGGGGTGAGAACAGAGTGCGCTGATAATACTAGGGCCATGTCTGATACTGCGTCACAGCTTGCAGAGCATGAGGACGGAGAGCTTCATTCTGTGGGTGACGGTTCTGATCCAAACAGATTGGATTCAGATATTTCAAATTTTAAATTTAAATTGGAGAACCTCCGTGTATTACTAGGGGAGGTTTTAGCGGCTCTTAATGATTGTAACACTGTTGCAATACCAGAGAAATTGTGTAGGTTGGATAAATACTTTGCGGTACCGGCGAGTACTGACGTTTTTCCTATACCTAAGAGACTAACTGAAATTGTTACTAAGGAGTGGGATAGACCCGGTGTGCCGTTCTCACCCCCTCCAATATTTAGAAAGATGTTTCCAATAGACGCCACCACACGGGACTTATGGCAAACGGTCCCTAAGGTGGAGGGAGCAGTTTCTACTTTAGCTAAGCGTACCACTATCCCGGTGGAGGATAGCTGTGCTTTTTTAGATCCAATGGATAAAAAATTAGAGGGTTACCTTAAGAAAATGTTTGTTCAACAAGGTTTTATATTGCAACCCCTTGCATGCATCGCGCCGATTACGGCTGCGGCAGCATTTTGGATTGAGTCTCTGGAAGAGAACCTTAGTTCAGCTACGCTGGACGACATTACGGACAGGCTTAGAGTCCTTAAACTAGCTAATTCATTCATTTCGGAGGCCGTAGTACATTTAACCAAACTTACGGCTAAGAACTCAGGATTCGCCATTCAGGCACGTAGGGCGCTGTGGCTAAAATCCTGGTCAGCTGATGTAACTTCTAAGTCCAAATTACTTAATATACCTTTCAAGGGGCAAACTTTATTTGGGCCCGGTTTGAAAGAAATTATCGCTGACATTACAGGAGGTAAGGGCCACGCCCTGCCTCAAGACAAAGCCAAAGCTAAGGCTAGACAGTCTAATTTTCGTCCCTTTCGGAATTTCAAAGAAGGAGCAGCACCAACTTCCACTGCACCAAAACAGGAAGGAGCTGTTGCTCGTTACAGACAAGGCTGGAAACCTAACCAGTCCTGGAACAAGGGCAAGCAGGCCAGGAAACCTGCTGCTGCCCCTAAGACAGCATGAATCGAGGGCCCCCGATCCGGGACCGGATCTAGTGGGGGGCAGACTCTCTCTCTTCGCCCAGGCTTGGGCAAGAGATGTTCAGGATCCCTGGGCGCTAGAGATCATATCTCAGGGATACCTTCTAGACTTCAAATTCTCTCCCCCAAGAGGGAGATTTCATCTGTCAAGGTTGTCAACAAACCAGATAAAGAAAGAAGCGTTTCTACGCTGTGTACAAGATCTGTTATTAATGGGAGTGATCCATCCGGTTCCGCGGTCGGAACAAGGACAAGGGTTTTACTCAAACCTGTTTGTGGTTCCCAAAAAAGAGGGAACTTTCAGGCCAATCTTGGATTTAAAGATCCTAAACAAATTCCTAAGAGTTCCATCGTTCAAAATGGAAACTATTCGGACAATCTTACCCATGATCCAAAAGGGTCAGTACATGACCACAGTGGATTTAAAGGATGCTTACCTTCACATACCGATTCACAAAGATCATTACCGGTATCTAAGGTTTGCCTTCTTAGACAGGCATTACCAGTTTGTAGCTCTTCCATTCGGATTGGCTACGGCTCCAAGAATCTTCACAAAGGTTCTGGGTGCCCTTCTGGCAGTACTAAGACCGCGAGGAATTTCGGTAGCTCCGTACCTAGACGACATTCTGATACAAGCTTCAAGCTTTCAAACTGCCAAGTCTCATACAGAGTTAGTTCTGGCATTTCTAAGGTCGCATGGATGGAAAGTGAACGAAAAGAAGAGTTCTCTCTTTCCTCTCACAAGAGTTCCATTCTTGGGGACTCTTATAGATTCTGTAGAAATGAAGATTTATCTGACAGAAGACAGATTAACAAAGCTTCTAAATGCATGCCGTGTCCTTCATTCCATTCAACTCCCGTCAGTAGCTCAATGCATGGAGGTGATCGGCTTAATGGTAGCAGCAATGGACATAGTACCCTTTGCACGTCTACATCTCAGACCGCTGCAATTGTGCATGCTGAGTCAGTGGAATGGGGATTACTCAGACTTGTCCCCTACTCTGAATCTGGATCAAGAGACCAGAAACTCTCTTCTATGGTGGCTTTCTCGGCCACATCTGTCCAGGGGGATGCCATTCAGCAGGCCGGACTGGACAATTGTAACAACAGACGCCAGCCTACTAGGTTGGGGCGCTGTCTGGAATTCTCTGAAGGCTCAGGGACAATGGAATCAGGAGGAAAGTCTCCTGCCAATAAACATTCTGGAATTGAGAGCAGTTCTCAATGCCCTTCTGGCTTGGCCCCAGTTAAAAACTCGGGGGTTCATCAGGTTTCAGTCGGACAACATCACGACTGTAGCTTACATCAACCATCAAGGAGGGACAAGAAGCTCCCTAGCAATGATGGAAGTATCAAAGATAATTCGCTGGGCAGAGTCTCACTCTTGCCACCTGTCAGCAATCCACATCCCGGGAGTGGAGAACTGGGAGGCGGATTTCTTGAGTCGCCAGACTTTTCATCCGGGGGAGTGGGAACTTCATCCGGAGGTCTTTGCCCAAATACTTCGACGTTGGGGCAAACCAGAGATAGATCTCATGGCGTCTCGCCAGAACGCCAAACTTCCTCGCTACGGGTCCAGATCCAGGGATCCGGGAGCGGTTCTGATAGATGCTTTGACAGCACCTTGGAACTTCGGGATGGCTTATGTGTTTCCACCCTTCCCGCTGCTTCTTCGATTGATTGCCAAAATCAAACAGGAGAGAGCATCAGTGATTCTAATAGCGCCTGCATGGCCACGCAGGACTTGGTATGCAGATCTAGTGGACATGTCATCCTGTCCGCCTTGGTCTCTACCTCTAAGACAGGACCTTCTGATACAGGGTCCATTCAAACATCAAAATCTAACTTCTCTGAAGCTGACTGCTTGGAAATTGAACACTTGATTTTATCAAAACGTGGTTTTTCTGAGTCGGTTATTGATACCCTGATACAGGCTAGGAAGCCTGTTACCAGAAGGATTTACCATAAGATATGGCGTAAATACCTATTTCTCCAACATAGGTGTGTCCGGTCCACGGCGTCATCCTTACTTGTGGGATATTCTCTTCCCCAACAGGAAATGGCAAAGAGCCCAGCAAAGCTGGTCACATGATCCCTCCTAGGCTCCGCCTTCCCCAGTCATTCTCTTTGCCGTTGTACAGGCAACATCTCCACGGAGATGGCTTAGAGTTTTTTAGTGTTTAACTGTAGTTTCTCCAACATAGGTGTGTCCGGTCCACGGCGTCATCCTTACTTGTGGGATATTCTCCTCCCCAACAGGAAATGGCAAAGAGCCCAGCAAAGCTGGTCACATGATCCCTCCTAGGCTCCGCCTACCCCAGTCATTCTCTTTGCCGTTGTACAGGCAACATCTCCACGGAGATGGCTTAGAGTTTTTTAGTGTTTAACCAAAGGGCCAAGTTCATACGGTTTCAATCAGACAACATGACAACTGTTGCGTACATCAACCATCAGGGGGGAACAAGGAGTTCTCTAGCGATGGAAGAAGTGACCAAAATCATTCTATGGGCGGAGTCTCACTCCTGCCACCTGTCCGCTATCCACATCCCAGGAGTGGAAAATTGGGAAGCAGATTTTCTGAGTCGTCAGACATTGCATCCGGGGGAGTGGGAACTCCATCCGGAAATCTTTGCCCAAGTCACTCAGCTGTGGGGCATTCCAGACATGGATCTGATGGCCTCTCGTCAGAACTTCAAAGTTCCTTGCTACGGGTCCAGATCCAGGGATCCCAAGGCGGCTCTAGTGGATGCACTAGTAGCACCTTGGACCTTCAAACTAGCTTATGTGTTCCCGCCGTTTCCTCTCATCCCCAGGCTGGTAGCCAGGATCAATCAGGAGAGGGCGTCGGTGATCTTGATAGCTCCTGCGTGGCCACGCAGGACTTGGTATGCAGATCTGGTGAATATGTCATCGGCTCCACCTTGGAAGCTACCTTTGAGACGAGACCTTCTTGTTCAGGGTCCGTTCGAACATCCGAACCTGGTTTCACTCCAGCTGACTGCTTGGAGATTGAACGCTTGATCTTATCGAAGCGAGGGTTCTCAGATTCTGTTATCGATACTCTTGTTCAGGCCAGAAAGCCTGTAACTAGAAAAATTTACCACAAAATTTGGAAAAAATATATCTGTTGGTGTGAATCTAAAGGATTCCCTTGGGACAAGGTTAAGATTCCTAAGATTCTATCCTTCCTTCAAGAAGGATTGGAAAAAGGATTATCTGCAAGTTCCCTGAAGGGACAGATTTCTGCCTTGTCTGTGTTACTTCACAAAAAGCTGGCAGCTGTGCCAGATGTTCAAGCCTTTGTTCAGGCTCTGGTTAGAATTAAGCCTGTTTACAAACCTTTGACTCCTCCTTGGAGTCTCAATTTAGTTCTTTCAGTTCTTCAGGGGGTTCCGTTTGAACCCTTACATTCCGTTGATATTAAGTTATTATCTTGGAAAGTTTTGTTTTTAGTTGCAATCTCTTCTGCTAGAAGAGTTTCAGAATTATCTGCTCTGCAGTGTTCTCCTCCTTATCTGGTGTTCCATGCAGATAAGGTGGTTTTACGTACTAAACCTGGTTTTCTTCCAAAAGTTGTTTCTAACAAAAACATTAACCAGGAGATTATCGTACCTTCTCTGTGTCCGAAACCAGTTTCAAAGAAGGAACGTTTGTTGCACAATTTGGATGTTGTTCGCGCTCTAAAATTCTATTTAGATGCTACAAAGGATTTTAGACAAACATCTTCCTTGTTTGTTGTTTATTCTGGTAAAAGGAGAGGTCAAAAAGCAACTTCTACCTCTCTCTCTTTTTGGATTAAAAGCATCATCAGATTGGCTTACGAGACTGCCGGACGGCAGCCTCCCGAAAGAATCACAGCTCATTCCACTAGGGCTGTGGCTTCCACATGGGCCTTCAAGAACGAGGCTTCTGTTGATCAGATATGTAGGGCAGCGACTTGGTCTTCACTGCACACTTTTACCAAATTTTACAAGTTTGATACTTTTGCTTCTTCTGAGGCTATTTTTGGGAGAAAGGTTTTGCAAGCCGTGGTGCCTTCCATTTAGGTGACCTGATTTGCTCCCTCCCTTCATCCGTGTCCTAAAGCTTTGGTATTGGTTCCCACAAGTAAGGATGACGCCGTGGACCGGACACACCTATGTTGGAGAAAACAGAATTTATGTTTACCTGATAAATTACTTTCTCCAACGGTGTGTCCGGTCCACGGCCCGCCCTGGTTTTTTTAATCAGGTCTGATAATTTATTTTCTTTAACTACAGTCACCACGGTATCATATGGTTTCTCCTATGCAAATATTCCTCCTTAACGTCGGTCGAATGACTGGGGTAGGCGGAGCCTAGGAGGGATCATGTGACCAGCTTTGCTGGGCTCTTTGCCATTTCCTGTTGGGGAGGAGAATATCCCACAAGTAAGGATGACGCCGTGGACCGGACACACCGTTGGAGAAAGTAATTTATCAGGTAAACATAAATTCTGTTTTTTATTATTCAATCAAGAGTTTGTTGTTTTAAAATAGTGCTGGTATGTACTATTTACTCTGAAACAGAAAAGAGACGAAGATTTCTGTTTGTAAGAGGAAAATGATTTTAGCAACCGTTACTAAAATCGATGGCTGTTTCCACACAGGACTGTTGAGAGGAATTAACTTCAGTTGGGGGAACAGTGAGCAGACTTTTGCTGCTTGAGGTATGACACATTCTAACAAGACGATGTAATGCTGGAAGCTGTCATTTTCCCTATGGGATCCGGTAAGCCATTTTTATTACAGAAAAAAAAAAAAGGGCTTCACAAGGGCTTTTTAAGACTGTAGACATTTTCTGGGCTAAATCGATTTATATATAAACATATTTTATACTCCATAGCCTTGAGGAATTATTTTAATCTTGGGAATTTTGTAAAATAACCGGCAGGCACTGTATTGGAGACCTTATTCTCTAGGGGCTTTCCCTAATCATAGGCAGAGTCTCATTTTCGCGCCTGTATTGCGCACTTGTTTTTGAGAAGCATGACATGCAGATGCATGTGTGAGGAGCTCTGATACATAGAAAAGACTTTCTGAAGGCGTCATTTGGTATCGTATTCCCCTTTGGGCTTGGTTGGGTCTCAGCAAAGCAGATACCAGGGACTGTAAAGGGGTTAAATATAAAAACGGCTCCGGTTCCGTTATTTTAAGGGTTAAAGCTTCCAAATTTGGTGTGCAATACTTTTAAGGCTTTAAGACACTGTGGTGAAATTTTGGTGAATTCCTTCATACTTTTTCGCAATTGCAGTAATAAAGTGTGTTCAGTTTAAAATTTAAAGTGACAGTAACGGTTTTATTTTAAAACGTTTTTTGTACTTTGTTATCAAGTTTATGCCTGTTTAACATGTCTGAACTACCAGATAGACTGTGTTCTGAATGTGGGGAAGCCAAGGTTCCTTCTCATTTAAATAGATGTGATTTATGTGACACAAAATTTAGAGAAAATGATGCCCAAGATGATTCCTCAAGTGAGGGGAGTAAGCATGGTACTGCATCATCCCCTCCTTCGTCTACACCAGTCTTGCCCACACAGGAGGCCCCTAGTACATCTAGCGCGCCAATACTCCTTACTATGCAACAATTAACGGCTGTAATGGATAATTCTATCAAAAACATTTTAGCCAAAATGCCCACTTATCAGCGAAAGCGCGACTGCTCTGTTTTAGAAAATACTGAAGAGCATGAGGACGCTGATGATATTGGTTCTGAAGGGCCCCTACACCAGTCTGAGGGGGCCAGGGAGGTTTTGTCTGAGGGAGAAATTTCAGATTCAGGGAAAATTTCTCAACAAGCTGAACCTGATGTGATTACATTTAAATTTAAGTTGGAACATCTCCGCGCTCTGCTTAAGGAGGTGTTATCCACTCTGGATGATTGTGAGAATTTGGTCATTCCAGAGAAACTATGTAAAATGGACAAGTTCCTAGAGGTCCTGGGGCCCCCCGAAGCTTTTCCTATACCCAAGCGGGTGGCGGACATTGTAAATAAAGAATGGGAAAGGCCCGGTATACCTTTCGTCCCTCCCCCCATATTTAAAAAAATGTTTCCTATGGTCGACCCCAGAAAGGACTTATGGCAGACAGTCCCCAAGGTCGAGGGGGCGGTTTCTACTCTAAACAAACGCACCACTATACCCATAGAAGATAGTTGTGCTTTCAAAGATCCTATGGATAAAAAATTAGAAGGTTTGCTTAAAAAGATGTTTGTTCAGCAAGGTTACCTTCTACAACCAATTTCATGCATTGTCCCTGTCACTACAGCCGCGTGTTTCTGGTTCGATGAGCTAGAAAAGGCGATCAATAATAATTCTTCTTCTTATGAGGAGATTATGAACATAATTCGTGCTCTCAAATTGGCTAATTCTTTCACCCTAGACGCCACTTTGCAATTGGCTAGGTTAGCGGCGAAAAATTCTGGGTTTGCTATTGTGGCGCGCAGAGCGCTTTGGTTAAAATCTTGGTCAGCGGATGCGTCTTCCAAGAACAAATTGCTTAACATTCCTTTCAAGGGGAAAACGCTGTTTGGCCCTGACTTGAAAGAGATTATCTCTGATATCACTGGGGGCAAGGGCCACGCCCTTCCTCAGGATAGGTCTTTCAAGGCCAAAAATAAACCTAATTTTCGTCCCTTTCGCAGAAACGGACCAGCCCCAAGTGCTACGTCCTCTAAGCAGGAGGGTAATACTTCTCAAGCCAAACCAGCCTGGAGACCAATGCAAGGCTGGAACAAAGGAAAGCAGGCCAAGAAACCTGCCACTGCTACCAAGACAGCATGAGATGTTGGCCCCCGATCCGGGACCGGATCTGGTGGGGGGCAGACTCTCTCTCTTCGCTCAGGCTTGGGCAAGAGATGTTCTGGATCCTTGGGCGCTAGAAATAGTCTCCCAAGGTTATCTTCTGGAATTCAAGGGGCTTCCCCCAAGGGGGAGGTTCCACAGGTCTCAATTGTCTTCAGACCACATAAAAAAACAGGCATTCTTGCATTGTGTAGAAGACCTGTTAAAAATGGGAGTGATTCATCCTGTTCCATTAGGAGAACAAGGGATGGGGTTCTACTCCAATCTGTTCGTAGTTCCCAAAAAAGAGGGAACGTTCAGACCAATCTTAGATCTCAAGATCCTAAACAAGTTTCTCAAGGTTCCATCGTTCAAAATGGAAACCATTCGAACAATTCTTCCTTCCATCCAGGAAGGTCAATTCATGACCACGGTGGATTTAAAGGATGCGTATCTACATATTCCTATCCACAAGGAACATCATCGGTTCCTAAGGTTCGCATTCCTGGACAAGCATTACCAGTTTGTGGCACTTCCGTTCGGATTAGCCACTGCTCTAAGGATTTTCACAAAGGTACTAGGGTCCCTTCTAGCGGTGCTAAGACCAAGGGGCATTGCAGTAGTACCTTACTTAGACGACATTCTGATTCAAGCGTCGTCCCTTCCTCAAGCAAAGGCTCACACGGACATTGTCCTGGCCTTTCTCAGATCTCACGGATGGAAAGTGAACGTAGAAAAGAGTTCTCTATCTCCGTCAACAAGGGTTCCCTTCTTGGGAACAATAATAGACTCCTTAGAAATGAGGATTTTTCTGACAGAGGCCAGAAAAACAAAACATCTGAACTCTTGTCAAATACTTCATTCTGTTCCTCTTCCTTCCATAGCGCAGTGCATGGAAGTAATAGGTTTGATGGTAGCGGCAATGGACATAGTTCCTTTTGCGCGCATTCATCTAAGACCATTACAACTGTGCATGCTCAGTCAGTGGAATGGGGATTATACAGACTTGTCTCCGACGATACAAGTAAATCAGAGGACCAGAGATTCACTCCGTTGGTGGCTGTCCCTGGACAACCTGTCACAGGGGATGAGCTTCCGCAGACCAGAGTGGGTAATTGTCACGACCGACGCCAGTCTGGTGGGCTGGGGCGCGGTCTGGGGACCCCTGAAAGCTCAGGGTCTTTGGTCTCGGGAAGAATCTCTTCTACCGATAACTATTCTGGAACTGAGAGCGATATTCAATGCTCTCAAGGCTTGGCCTCAGCTAGCAAAGGCCAAGTTCATACGGTTTCAATCAGACAACATGACAACTGTTGCGTACATCAACCATCAGGGGGGAACAAGGAGTTCCCTGGCGATGGAAGAAGTGACCAAAATCATTCAATGGGCGGAGACTCACTCCTGCCACTTGTCTGCAATCCACATCCCAGGAGTGGAAAATTGGGAAGCGGATTTTCTGAGTCGTCAGACATTTCATCCGGGGGAGTGGGAACTCCATCCGGAAATCTTTGCCCAAATTACTCAACTGTGGGGCATTCCAGACATGGATCTGATGGCCTCTCGTCAGAACTTCAAGGTTCCTTGCTACGGGTCCAGATCCAGGGATCCCAAGGCGACTCTAGTAGATGCACTAGTAGCACCTTGGACCTTCAAACTAGCTTATGTATTCCCACCGTTTCCTCTCATCCCCAGGCTGGTAGCCAGGATCAAGCAGGAGAGGGCATCGGTGATCTTGATAGCTCCTGCGTGGCCACGCAGGACTTGGTATGCAGACCTGGTGAATATGTCATCGGCTCCATCATGGAAGCTACCTTTGAGACGAGACCTTCTTGTTCAAGGTCCGTTCGAACATCCGAATCTGGTCTCACTCCAACTGACTGCTTGGAGATTGAACGCTTGATCTTATCAAAGCGAGGGTTCTCAGATTCTGTCATTGATACTCTTGTTCAGGCCAGAAAGCCTGTAACTAGAAAAATTTACCACAAAATATGGAAAAAATATATCTGTTGGTGTGAATCTAAAGGATTCCCTTGGGACAAGGTAAAAATTCCTAAGATTCTATCCTTTCTTCAAGAAGGTTTGGAGAAAGGATTATCTGCAAGTTCCTTGAAGGGACAGATTTCTGCCTTGTCTGTGTTACTTCACAAAAAGCTGGCAGCTGTGCCAGATGTTCAAGCCTTTGTTCAGGCTCTGGTTAGAATCAAGCCTGTTTACAAACCTTTGACTCCTCCTTGGAGTCTCAATTTAGTTCTTTCAGTTCTTCAGGGGGTTCCGTTTGAACCCTTACATTCCGTTGATATTAAGTTATTATCTTGGAAAGTTTTGTTTTTGGTTGCAATTTCTTCTGCTAGAAGAGTTTCAGAATTATCTGCTCTGCAGTGTTCTCCTCCTTATCTGGTGTTCCATGCAGATAAGGTGGTTTTACGTACTAAACCTGGTTTTCTTCCGAAAGTTGTTTCTAACAAAAACATTAACCAGGAGATAGTCGTGCCTTCTTTGTGTCCGAATCCAGTTTCAAAGAAGGAACGTCTGTTGCACAATTTGGATGTTGTTCGTGCTCTAAAATTCTATTTAGATGCTACAAAGGATTTTAGACAAACATCTTCCTTGTTTGTTGTTTATTCTGGTAAAAGGAGAGGTCAAAAAGCAACTTCTACCTCTCTCTCTTTTTGGATTAAAAGCATCATCAGATTGGCTTACGAGACTGCCGGACGGCAGCCTCCTGACAGAATCACAGCTCATTCCACTAGGGCTGTGGCTTCCACATGGGCCTTCAAGAACGAGGCTTCTGTTGATCAGATATGTAAGGCAGCGACTTGGTCTTCACTGCACACTTTTACTAAATTTTACAAGTTTGATACTTTTGCTTCTTCTGAGGCTATTTTTGGGAGAAAGGTTTTGCAAGCTGTGGTGCCTTCTATCTAGGTGACCTGATTTGCTCCCTCCCTTCATCCGTGTCCTAAAGCTTTGGTATTGGTTCCCACAAGTAAGGATGACGCCGTGGACCGGACACACCTATGTTGGAGAAAACAGAATTTATGTTTACCTGATAAATTACTTTCTCCAACGGTGTGTCCGGTCCACGGCCCGCCCTGATTTTTTAATCAGGTCTGATAATTTATTTTCTTTAACTACAGTCACCACGGTATCATATGGTTTCTCCTATGCAAATATTCCTCCTTTACGTCGGTCGAATGACTGGGGAAGGCGGAGCCTAGGAGGGATCATGTGACCAGCTTTGCTGGGCTCTTTGCCATTTCCTGTTGGGGAAGAGAATATCCCACAAGTAAGGATGACGCCGTGGACCGGACACACCGTTGGAGAAAGTAATTTATCAGGTAAACATAAATTCTGTTACTGGTGCGAATCCAAAGGTTACTCCTGGAGTAAGGTTAGGATTCCTAGGATATTGTCCTTTCTACAAGAAGGTTTAGAAAAGGGTTTATCGGCTAGTTCATTAAAGGGACAGATCTCAGCTCTGTCCATCTTGTTGCACAGGCGTCTGTCAGAAAATCCAGACGTCCAGGCCTTTTGTCAGGCTTTAGCTAGGATCAAGCCTGTGTTTAAAACTGTTGCTCCGCCATGGAGTTTAAACCTTGTTCTTAACGTTCTACAAGGAGTTCCGTTTGAACCCCTTCATTCCATTGATATAAAGTTGTTATCTTGGAAAGTGTTATTTTTAATGGCTATTTCTTCGGCTCGGAGAGTCTCTGAGTTATCAGCTTTACATTGTGATTCTCCTTATTTGATTTTTCATTCAGATAAGGTAGTTCTGCGTACAAAACCTGGGTTCTTACCTAAGGTAGTCACTAACAGGAACATCAATCAAGAGATCGTGGTTCCTTCCCTGTGCCCGAATCCTTCTTCAAAGAAGGAACGTCTTCTACACAATCTGGATGTAGTTCGTGCCCTCAAGTTCTACTTGCAGGCAACTAAGGATTTTCGACAAACGTCTTCCCTGTTTGTCGTGTACTCTGGTCAGAGGAGAGGTCATAAGGCTTCGGCTACCTCTCTCTCCTTCTGGCTTCGTAGCATAATTCGTTTAGCCTATGAGACTGCTGGACAGCAGCCTCCTGAAAGAATTACAGCTCATTCTACTAGAGCTGTGGCTTCCACTTGGGCCTTTAAGAATGAGGCCTCTGTTGAACAGATTTGCAAGGCTGCAACTTGGTCTTCGCTTCATACTTTTTCCAAATTTTCCAAATTTGACACTTTTGCTTCTTCGGAGGCTATTTTTGGGAGAAAGGTTCTTCAGGCAGTGGTTCCTTCTGTATAATGAGCCTGCCTATCCCTCCCGTCATCCGTGTACTTTTGCTTTGGTATTGGTATCCCAGAAGTAATGATGACCCGTGGACTGATCACACATAACAGAAGAAAACATAATTTATGCTTACCTGATAAATTCCTTTCTTCTGTTGTGTGATCAGTCCACGGCCCGCCCTGTTTTTTAAGGCAGGTAAATATCTTTTAAATTATACTCCAGTCACCACTTCACCCTTGGTTTCTCCTTTCTCGTTGATTCTTGGTCGAATGACTGGGAGTGACGTAGAGGGGAGGAGCTATATGCAGCTCTGCTGGGTGAATCCTCTTGCATTTCCTGTTGGGGAGGAGTTATATCCCAGAAGTAATGATGACCCGTGGACTGATCACACAACAGAAGAAAGGAATTTATCAGGTAAGCATAAATTATGTTTTTTTGCTATGAACGGCGGTTGTTTTTTTTTTTTTTTTTTTTAAATTGCTTATCACTGAGGACTGCAGCACAGGGAGAACGATGCAAGTAAACTATTGAATAAAGTTTATTTTGTGTGTGAACTGTCCCTTTAAGCTTAAAGATCCAGAATGCTTTCGCGTGTGCGAAGCATCCTATCTTTATCACCCCCTCTTTTTGGGGTTCTGACCCGTTCTATGACTTGCCATTGAAGTGTGTCTACATTGCCATTATGACAATATTTATAATGTCTGGCTACTTGAGAGTCTGGTTCCTCAGATTTTATGTCATAGATATGTTCTTTAATCCTATCCCTGACTTCCCTTGTCGTGAGGCCTACATATTGCTTCTGACAAGGTTGACATGTGACCAGATACACAACATAAGTACTCCGACAGTTAGTACAAGTATCCATCATAAAAACTTTGAGTATTAACAGACTGATTCTTATTAAAGCCGCTGGACCGGTTAAGACTTGGATACTCTATGGGTCTGAAGCTAATCAGCCGACCCGGAACGAAATCTACAAGTGCCGCTGGAGCGGACAAATATTCCTGACAGAGTTCGGCCTGACACAGAGAAAGACTCCACATTTGATGCTAAATAATAGTCATTCAAAGGCGTAAGTTACTACTCTAAGCGTAGAGTAAGTAACACACAGGTACTCTTGCAATATACAGGCAGCCTACATAAGGCTTAATCCTTCTATAACTTTTTTCACAAACATTTACACATTTAGTGTTTTGCTCATTAGGGTTTTGCACAGTGAGGCTGAGTCCTCGTATCTGAGATACTCCTTAATCCAGAGACATTTTTTTATTGATATTATTCTTATTTGTTATTTAAATAATATATATTATTAACTGGATGTTCAGTGTTTTAGTAGCGCTACAGCCATACTTAGTGTGATATTCTATTATATTCATTTTATGTGATATTTGCGTAACTTATTTTAACTAATTTTAAGAGTGTGATGTTATTGAGGTTAACTGTATATGTTTGGTTACATTTAGATTAATTAATTTCTTAAGTGCCTATAGACTGTATTCTGTCTAGACTTTTACTGCATTTTGGCGTTTTTTTCTTATTTGTATCTAAGTAGGAACTATTGTAATCTGCTTTTTTCGAGCTAGTCCTTAGTTTATAGTTTGAACTTTAGGGAAAACCACTTTATTGCTTAATATATTATATATTTTTATTTTATTTTTCTTTAACATTTTGCTGTCATAGGCCTAGATTTAGAGTTTGGCGGTAGCCGTGAAAACCAGCGTTAGAGGCTCCTAACGCTGGTTTTAGGCTACCGCCGGTATTTGGAGTCAGTCAGGAAAGGGTCTAACGCTCACTTTTCAGCCGCGACTTTTCCATACCGCATATCCCCTTACGTCAATTGCGTATCCTATCTTTTCAATGGGATCTTTCTAACTCCGGTATTTAGAGTCGTGTCTGAAGTGAGCGTTAGAAATCTAACGACAAAACTCCAGCCGCAGAAAAAAAGTCAGTAGTTAAGAGCTTTCTGGGCTAACGCCGGTTCATAAAGCTCTTAACTATTGTGCTCTAAAGTACACTAACACCCATAAACTACCTATGTACCCCTAAACCGAGGTCCCCCCACATCGCCGCCACTCGATTAAAAATTTTTAACCCCTAATCTGCCGACCGCCACCTACGTTATACTTATGTACCCCTAATCTGCTGCCCCTAACACCGCCGACCCCTATATTATATTTAACCCCTAACCTGCCCCCCACAACGTCGCCGCCAGCTACCTACAATAATTAACCCCTAATCTGCCGACCGCCACCTACGTTATACTTATGTACCCCTAATCTGCTGCCCCTAACACCGCCGACCCCTATATTATATTTATTAACCCCTAATCTGCCCCCCTCAACATCGCCTCCACCTGCCTACACTTATTAACCCCTAATCTGCCGAATGGACCGCACCGCTACTATAATAAAGTTATTAACCCCTAATCCGCCTCACTCCCGCCTCAATAACCCTATAATAAATAGTATTAACCCCTAATCTGCCCTCCCTAACATCGCCGACACCTAACTTCAATTATTAACCCCTAATCTGCCGACCGAATCTCGCCGCTACTGTAATAAATGGATTAACCCCTAAAGCTAAGTCTAACCCCAACACCCCCCTAAATTAAATATATAATTTTGTAATTATTTTAACTATTTTAGCTATTAAATAGTTCTTAACTATTTAATAGCTATTGTACCTGGTTAAAATAAATACAAAGTTACCTGTAAAATAAATATAAATCCTAAAATAGCTATAATATAATTATAATTTATATTGTAGCTATATTAGGATTTATTTTACAGGTAAGTATTTAGCTTTAAATAGGAATAATTTATTTAATAAGAGTTAATTAATTTCGTTAGATTTAAATTATATTTAATTTAGGGGGGTGTTAGGGTTAGACTTAGCTTTAGGGGTTAATACATTTATTAGAATAGCGGTGAGCTCCAGTCGGCAGATTAGGGGTTAATGTTTGAAGTTAGGTGTCGGCAATGTTAGGGAGGGCAGATTAGGGGTTAATACTATTTATTATAGGGTTAGTGAGGCGGATTAGGGGTTAATAACTTTATTATAATAGCGGTGCGGTCCGCTCGGCAGATTAGGGGTTAATAAGTGTAGGCAGGTGGAGGCGACGTTGTGGGGGGCAGATTAGGGGTTAATAAATATAATATAGGGGTCGGCGATGTTAGGGCAGCAGATTAGGGGTACATAGGGATAATGTAAGTAGCGGCGGTTTACGGAGCGGCAGATTAGGGGTTAATAATAATATGCAGGGGTCAGCGATAGCGGGGGCGGCAGATTAGGGGTTAATAAGTGTAAGGTTAGGGGTGTTTCCCCATAGCAAACAATGTGGCTGCGTTAGGAGCTGAACGCGGCTTTTTTGCAGGTGTTAGGTTTTTTTTCAGCTCAAACAGCCCCATTGTTTTCTATGGGGGAATCGTGCACAAGCACGTTTTTGAAGCTGGCCGCTTCCGTAAGCAACTCTGGTATCGAGAGTTGCAGTGGCATTAAATATGCCTGTACGCTCCCTTTTTGGGGCCTAACGCAGCCATTCTGTGAACTCTCAATACCAGAGGTATTTAAAAGGTGCGGCCAGAAAAAAGCCAGCGTTAGCTACGCGGGTCGTTACCGACAAAACTCTAAATCTAGGCCATAGACTTTATTTCAGTCATTATTCTACTAGCTCCCATTATTCTCTGTCATAGACATTTTTTATTTTTCGCCTTTATCCCTAGCTTTTAGCGCCAGTACTTTTCCCCTGTTTTCAGATGTCCAGAAGCCCACCTTGACTACTTCCTCTGCTCCCAGACCTTTTGTCTCAAGGACAGTTTCTATCTGGATCTCAGTCTCTAAGCTTGATGGAATGGAGATTGATTGTTAAAGTGATGATATATTTTGTAGAGGCTACTAAGGATTTTAGACAAACTTCTAGTTTGTTTGTCCACTTTTCTGGTTCCAGGAAAGGGCAGAAAGCATCTGCCATTTCATTGTCCTCTTGGTTAAAACGTTTGATCCATAAGGCTTTCTTGGAGGAAGGTCAGCCTCCACCTAAACAGATTACAGCTCGTTCTATCAGATCAGTTGCCACTTCTTAGGCTTTTAAGAATTAGGCTACAGTTGACCAAATTTGCAAGGGAGCTACTTGATCTTCTTTGCATACTTTAACTAAATTCTACCATTTAGATGTTTTTGCTTCTTCTGAGGCAGCCATTCCTTCAGACAGTTGCCTCAGTTTAAATATTTTGCCTGTCAGCTATTTTTAATTGCATATATGAAAAAAAATGAAGAACAAAAAAAGTAATGTTTTTTGTTTGGGTTCTATTTCGGTTGTAGATGTAGTTTCACTGTGAAAAAAAGATGTTCTTTATATCTTGTCTTTTATTTCTCCTTAATCTTGGATTCCACAGCTTTGGTATTAGTTCCCTGGAGTAATGGATTGTGGACTTCCTCTACTTGTATGAAAGAAAAAATAATTTATGCTTTTCTAACACATTCATTTCTTTCATGTGTTAAGAGTCTATGAGACCCCGTCCTGTTATTATTCTGATTATGTTTGATTTTTCTTTTTTCTTTCTTTTTGCACATCTTTTTTCCCTGCTTCCATTTTGTTGCTCTTAATTCTTTTCCTACATTTTTTGCTTGGCTGTACGTCACACTAGTTTCTAGTAAGATGGAAGCTGGGCTTTATAGAGCTCTTGGGGTTTGGGGATCTTTTGCTCCTCCTAGTAGCAGTAATTTCCAGGAGTAATGTATCGTGGACTCTCACCACCATGAAATAAATTAATTTATCAGGTAAGCATAAATTATGTTTTTTCTCCCTCTTTATATTTTGTACATTTTCCTTATGCTATCTCTTTATTGGTCAAATAAAATGAAAGAAGACATTTTATTTCTTGATTTTAAATAAACTCAATATTTGAAAATATTATGTTGAAAAAGTTAAGTTCCTTCTTAATACAAGGAGAGTCCATAGCATCATGCCTTACTGTTGGGAAATACTGAACCTGTCCACCAGGAGGAGGCAAAGACACCCCAGCCAAAGGCTTAAATACCTCTCCCACTTCCCCCATCCCACAGTCATTATTTGCCTTTCGTCACAGGAGGATGGCAGAGAAGTGTCAGAAGATTTCGGAGTAGTTCCTTTGGAAGGTTATCTGCCCTTCGATATGGGACTGGAGTTTTAAGTTGTTTTGTCAGCCTCTCAGTGAGAGCATTGACAAATGGTAGAGTCTTTCTGCGATCCCATCCAGACTGCCTGCTAACAGCTCCTAAGCAATCCGTGTTGACGAGTTTCACTGCCTGCTTGTTTTCTTACTCAGGTCCATGTCAGGAGCGATGCTACAAGATTGCCACACTTGAGAGGCTGTGTTTCTGTTCCATAGCATGGATTCTGGTAAAATTGTTACATTTTTTTACATGTGTTGAAAACTCTAGAAGACTGGGTTACAGTGTGGCTCTTTTTATCTTAATAGAATCATGGGTTAATATCTCCTAAGGGGGATTATTGAACAGTGGGGATTAATCAAATGTGATGCTTTGATTTTATGCTGCTTTATGTGTGAGATTTTATTGTGCTCAAAGGCTGTTTGTTATGTGGCTGGAAAGCACAGGTTTTTACTTTCACTTTGAGTGCTGCACAGCTTGTAACTTGTCACGCTTTTTCTCATAGTAGGGGCGGTCCTGCCTTGTGCACCATGTGACCGGGAGTGGTCTCACTTTCCTCTTTCCTGACCGAGCTGGCTGTCGGAGAAGACGCTATTTATCTGCATTGTCTGGGTCTTGGAGGTGGTGAGTGCCCCAGCCATTGGGTGTATTAAGGTGCTGTTTTTTGAGAAATAAAGATTGTCATCAGCTACTGCGGATTCTGAGATATTAGAGGGTACTCCCTCTATTCCAAATAGTAATACCTGTTTATATTGTTAGGAGGCCTTGGTATGCCCGCCCTCTCAACTATGTTCTACATGCCTTGACAATGTTATTCGGTCACCACTGAGCTGTCCACCTCTGAGGACTCGCTGTCCCGTGAGGTGCATACCCAACATTCATCTCCTTCAACATACGCAGCTTCCCATAGCACACTTAATCCTCCAACTGGAAGGGACCTTTTACCATCAGATTTTAACGCATAGTTAAAAACTGCGGTGTTTGAGGCCTTCAGTGCTTTACCTCGCCGTGTTAAACGCAAGTGAAAGGTTAAACATAGCTCTCCTGCCCCGGGTTCGTCATGTAATTTATTGGATTTTTCTGCTCCGTCTCAATTATCCGAGGATGAGTCACATTCTGAGGCTTCAGAGGTTGAACTTTCTGTGACGTAGTCTGCTGCCTCTAAGCCTCCTGCTGCGGAGGAACCAGCTTAAGATTGAACACTTATGTTTTCTTCTAAAGGAAGTCCTGTCTACATTAGAGGTTCCAGAGGCCAAGCTGCCTGATGAACCTTTGATTCCTAAATTAGACAGAGTTTACAAGGTCAGAAGTAGTGCCTTTAACTTTTCCTGTGCCTGTAAAGATGGCAAACATTATTAAGAACGAATGGGACAGAATTTGATCTTCCTTTTACCCTTCTTCTTCCTTCAAAAATGTTGTCCCGGTCCCGGACTCTCAATTGGAGTTGTGGGGTTCCGTCCCTAAGGTGGATGGAGCTATCTCCACGCCTGCCAAGTGTACTACTTTCCCGCTTGAGGATAGCTCGTCATTTAGAGAGACGATGGATAAGAAGGGAGACTCTTCTAAGAAAGATGTTTCAACATATGTGATATTTATTCCAACCGACAGCGGCCAGTGCCGCAGTTGCTGGAGCAGCTACCTACTGGTGCGACTCCTTATTGGAATTTATCGAGGTGGAGGGTTCTCTCGACGTTATCCAGGAAAGAATTAGAGCCTTGAGAATTGCTAATTCTTTTATCTCTGATGCAAACATGCAGATTATTCGCATAAATGCTAAGGCTTCTGGCTTTTCGGTTCAGATCCGTCGGGTGCTCTGGCTGAAGTCCTGGTCTGCGGACATGACTTCTAAGTCCAGACTTCTTTCCCTCCCCTTTAAGGGAAAGATTTTATTTGGTCCAGGCCTGGGCTCCATTATCTCTACGGTTACAGGGGGCAAGGGTGCCTTCCTACCACAAGATAAAAAGAACAAGTCGAAGGGACAAGTTTATAATTTTCATTCATTTCGTTCTGATAAATCCCAATGACAGCAACCCTCCACTAAGCCCGAGCAAACCAAGAGCACTTGGAAGCCGGCTTGGTCCTGGAATAAATCTAAGCAGAGCAAGAAGCCCGCCAAGACTATATCGGCATGAAGGGGTGGCCCCCGATCCGGCATTGGATCGTGTAGGGGCAGACTGCCGCTTTTCTCAGACACTTGGTTCAGGGACATGCAGGATCCATGGGTCCTGGAGGTCATAGCTCAGGGATACAAGATAGGTTTCAAGTCTCATCCACCCAAGGGCAGATTTCTCCTCTCAAGCTCGTCTTCCAGGCCATAAAAGAGGGAAGCCTGTCTGGGGTGCGTGCAGGATCTGTCCTCCTTAGGGGTCATTGTCCCGGTACATATAGCAGAAAGAGGTTTGGGATACTATTCAAACCCTTTCATGGTCCCAAAGGAGGAGGGAACTTTCTGCCCGATTCTGGACCTAAAGTGCTTAAACAAATTTCTAAATGTCCCCTCGTTTAAGATGAAGACGATAAGGTCCATCCTTCCCTTAGTTCAGGAAGGACAGTTCATGACCACTATAGATCTGAAGGATGCTTACCTTCAAGTTCCATTCCACAAGGATCACTTCCAGTTCGCATTCCTAGACCAGCACTGCCAGTTCATTGCACTTCCATTTGGTCTAGAAACTGCTCCGATGATTTTTATAAAGGTTCATGGGGCTCTTCTAGCCGTTACCAGAACCCGGGGTATAGCAGTAACTCCCTACTTGGACGATATTCTGGTACAAGCACCATCTTTTCGCCTGGCGGAGGTCCATTCGGAATCTCTTCGATCTCATGGATGGAAGATAAACCTAGAAAAGAGTTATCTTATTTCAAGCACCAGGGTGGAATTCATTGGTACTATAATAGACTCCATATCCATGAGGATATTTCTAACAGACCAGAGACGTTGCATGCTAGCTTCGGCATGTCTTACCCTCCGGACCTCCTTAAGGCCCTCTGTGGCTTAATGTATGGAGGTGATTGGTCTCATGGTGTCAAGCATGGACATCATTCCTTTTGCCAGGTTCCATCTCAGAACGTTGCAACTGTGCATGCTAAAGCAGTGGAACAGCGATCATTGGGATCTGTCTCAACAGATTTCTCTGGGCAACCGGTCGAGAGAATCGCTCTATTGGTGGCTCTGTCCAGATCATCTGTCCCGAGGGACATCCTTCTTAAGACCATCCTGGGAGATTTTGACTACGGACGCACGTCTATCAGGATGGGAACTGTTTGGGGTGCCAAGAAGGCAAAGGGCCTGTGGACTCAAGAGGAATGCTCCCTCCCGATCAACATTCTGGAACTTCAGGCGATCTACAATGCTCTGAAGGCTTGACCCCTTCTGGGTTTGTCCCAGTTTATCAGATTCCAATCAGACAATATAACCTTGGTGGCTTACATCAACCACCAGGGGGGAACGAGAAGCTCCCTAGCAATGAGGAAAGTACCTCGGATTCTGGAGTGGGCGTAGGCTCACAGCTGTTAACTGTCAGCAATCCACATTCCGGGTGTGGACAACTGGGAAGCTTATTTTCTCAGCAGACAATCCTTTCATCTGGGGGGAATGGTCTCTCTATCCTGAAGTGTTTGCGGAGATATGCAACAGGTGGGGTACGCCGGATATAGATCTCATGGCGTCCTGTCTCAATACCAAACTACCCAGATATGGGTCGAGGCCCAGGGATCCTCGGGCAGAGCTAATAGATGCATTAGCAATGCCTTTTGGGTTCAGTCTAATTTACCTTTTCCCACCATTACCCCTCCTTCCTCATGTAGTGGCTTGCATCAGTGATACTGATTGTTCCATCGTGGCTGCGAAGGATGTGGTTTGCGGATCTAGTGGGGATGTCATCTTCTCCATGGAAATTACCTTGTTGCAGGGATCTGCTGGAACAAGGTCCTTTTTGTTCATCAAAATTTAGATTCTCTGAGGCTGCCTGCGTGGAAATTAAATGCTTAGTTCTAGCCAAGAGAGGTTTTTCTGAGAGAGTTATTGATACTCTCATTCAAGCTCGTAAGCCAGTTACTCGTCGCGTCTATCATAAAGTGTGGAGAACCTACTTATTCTGGTGTGAAGAGCATGGATTTTCCTGGCATAAATTTAAGGTTGCCAGGATCCTGTCATTTCTCCGGGATGGACTGGAGAAAGGCCTTTCTTCCAGTTCCCTGAGGGGACAGATTTCGGCCCTGTCTGTTTTACTGCACAAGTGACTCTCTGAGCTTCCAGATGTATACAGTCCTTTGTTAAGGCTAGGATCAGACCTGTGTTTAGATCTAAGGCTCCTCCTTGGAGTCTAAATCTTGTTCTTAATGTGTTGCAACGGGCTATTTTTGAACCTATGCATGAAATTGACATTAAATAGTTGTCCTGGAAGGTTCTTTTTCTACTGGCTATTGTTTCTGCGCTCAGAGTATCTGAAATTGCTGCCTTGCAATGTGAGCCTCCTTATCTGGTGTTCCATTCTGATAAGGCTGTCCTACATACTAAGTTAGGTTTTCTTCCTAAGGTCGTGTCAGACTGCAACATCAATCAAGAGATTGTGGTTCCTTCCTTGTGTCCCAATCCTCCTCCTTCAAAGGAACATTTGCTTCATAATTTGGACGTGGTTCACGCCTTGAAGTTCTATCCTCAGGCTACTAAGGATTTTAGACATACCTTGTTTGTTGTCTATTCTGGGAAGCGTAAGGGTCAGAAGGTCTTTTCAACCTCCTTATCTTTTTGGTTAAGGAGTGTTATCCGTTTTGCTTATGAGACAGTGGGACGTAAACATCCGAGGATTACAGCTCATTCTACTAGAGCAGTGGCTTCCTCTTGGGCCTTTAAGAACGAGGCCTCTATGGATCAGATTTGTAAGGCGGCTACCTAGTCCTCCTTACATACTTTTTCTAAATTTTACAAGTTTGATGTTTTTGCTTTGGCTGAAGCAGCTTTCGAGAGAAAGGTTTTACAGGCTGTGGTGCCCTCAGTTTAAGGTCCGCCTCTCTTTTTGTTATCATTCAGTGTCCTCTAGAGCTTGGGTATAAGTTTCCCAACAGTAAGGAATGATGCAGTGGACTCTCCTTATATTAAGAAGGAAAACATAAATTATGCTTACCAGATAATTTAATTTCCTTCTGTATAAGGAGAGTCTACGGCCCCCTCCCGTGTTCTTCGATGGGCGGCCCTCTAAATTATATTTTTCTTCTAGCACCATTTATACCCTGATATTTTTCCCACTGTTCCTTGTTCCCTCGGCAAAATGACTGGGGAATGGGGGAAGTGGGAGAGGTATTTAAGCCTTTGGCTGGGGTGTCTTTGCCTCCTCCTGTTGGCCAGGTTCAGCATTTCCCAACATTAAGGAATCATGCCGAGGACTCTCCTTATACAGAAGGAAATTACATTATCTGGTAAGCATAATTTATGTTATTCCCAGTAAAATGTTTTTAACTTACAGCTACTTGCATCGGTTTGATGGTGAGCTGGAGCAAATTGAATTACAGAACAGCATAAAAGGCAGACAGGCAAGGCAGCATGGTTCCCGTGAGACTGTCATCAAGCAGACCATGGAGCGTGAAAGGCGCCTCTTTAATGGATATGGAATTGGTATGTTTTCTTTAAGTTTTCTCAAGTTAAACTATTCTTTTGTATTTGCATTTTTTTTTAGAATTGTCAAACAATGATCTGTGGTTTTGTTTTGCTTCATGCTCCCATGCTTGATATGACAGTAGACAGCACACTGCTGCAAGTTGTTGGCTGTTTATTAAAAAATTATAAGAAAATTGTGTTTCATGATGTACCAGTTTGAATCATTACATCACAGCTGAGAAAAATATTACAGATATATTTTTCCTCAACTGTAAAAAAAAATGTTTAAATAATTTCAAATTTTTGCTGCCTAGAGCGAACTGTATGTAGGAACTTTCAAGAAAAACATAGGCTCGTTAGGAAAAAGTATACATTATCTGGTAATTTCAGTGTCTCTAGAGGGCAAGAATGCTGACACATTTGCAATGTTAAAGCTTCAGGTACATTTAAACTAGCAGTTGACAGTGTAGTTATTGAAGTGGCAGGCAGCTGTGTGTCTATGGTACTCTGACAAAATGCAGACAGCATTCTGTCCGAGGGACAGAATGCCGAAGCATGTTCCAAGTTCGGCCGAGAGCAGATACGCTCCAGAGTGCTCTGTTCTAATCAGAGCCTTGGGTGCCGCAACCACCTCTGGAAACCTAACCATGGATCCTAGCCCGCACGTCTTGTAATTCTCTGTCTGGGAAATTATCTATTGAATCTATCTATTTATCTATCGATTCTATCTATCTATCGAATCTATTTATTTAATCTTACTATCAAATCTATCTATCTCGTGGCCGGACTGTTATCTGACAGCCACTTATGTGTTGGACTATTATCCGTCGGCCAAATGTCCGTCGGCTAACAGTCAGGCCATGGTGTCTACTGAGGGTTCCACTGATACTTAACATTTAAAAAGCCAGGACTGGCAACTATTTATGAGCACTTTGACCGGGTATGCCAATAATTATTTAACTATTAGGGATAAAAACAGATCCCTGGACCATCTGGCTGCTCATTGCTGCTTTGGTTGACCATGGCATGTTGTTTCTTGCACACAAATCTGTGCAGGTAGAGGAGGATGCCACACCATACTACTTTACAATCTGGCAAACATGTGACAAGAGTTTTTCTAAAAGTTGTGCGACCTCTCAGTGCTGTTAAAACCACTCTGAGTGTCAAACCTATCCATACAAATTTACACTTAAAAGGATAGAAAGGTAAACAAATTAAATGTGCATGGGTGCATTTCAGTTTGCAATATAAGCATTTTTGCAATATACTTTTCATCAGCAAAAATGCTTTTAGTAAAAGTTATTACTGTTTTTCAGCAACATATGTACATATCCTGTGAGGGCCTGTTCACCAGTATTCAAATACCATGCCTGCTCAGAGAGCTGGTTGTGCTGTGTGTTGCTTCCTGAGTCATCAATTGTCACATACAGGCCACTAATTACTCTCTGAGATGGTATGGTGTTTGAATACTGGTGCATGATTCTTCACAGGATATGTGCATATGCCGCAGGGAAAACAAACAGTAATGACTTTTGCTATAAGTATTTTTGCTAATAAATGTATATTGCAAAAATGCTTAAATGTCAAATTGAAATGCACCCATTCACATTTCATTTCTCCAACATTGGTGTGTCCGGTCCACGGCGTCATCCATTACTTGTGGGAAAGGTTCTCCCCCACAGGGAAAGGCAAGGAGAGCACACAGCAAGAGCTGTCCATATAGCTCCCCCTCTGGCTCTGCCCCCCAGTCATTCTCCTTGCTCTGAACAAGTAGCATCTACCACGGGGATGGCGAGGAGTTTGTGGTGTTAGTTGTAGTTTTTTATTCTTCTATCAAGAGTTTGTTATTTTAAAATAGTGCTGGCTTGTACTATTTACTCTATAACAGAAAAGTGATGAAGATTTCTGTTTAAGAGGGCTATGATTTTAGCACAAGTAACTAAAATCCATTACTGTTATCACGCAGGACTGTTGAAACAAGAGAACTTCAGTTGGGGGTAACAGTTTGCAGACTCATCTGCTTCAGGTATGACTAGTCTCCTTCTAACAACACAGGCTAATGCTAGGTGACAGTCATTTTTCCCCTCAGGGGAAACGGTAAGCCATTTTTCTTTCACCTCAGCAAAAAAGATAACAGGCTTCCCCTTTTTGTTTTTTATGCTGGTAGACACTGTTAGGGGCTAAATCGATTGGTTTTTATTACAATATTATACCATTTGAAATATTTTATAAGCTCACATACACTTGGGAACGTTTTTTATTGATCTGGCTTGTTTTAGACACCTAAATCTAGTCAGGAAGGCCCCTTCACTCTAGTGTGCTGAGGGAGGAAGCCTCATTTTGGCACTTCAGCTGTGCAGTTGAATTTCAAGGCAGTGCATGCAGATTCATGTGAGAGGGTCCTGTGGTTCAGAAAGTGACTCCAAAAGGCTTTTTTTCTGTGAATGGTGACCCCTAAGGAAGGTAAAAAGCTGCAGCAAGGCTGTAGCTGGGATTGTGGTGTGTAAAAACGGTTAAATCCAACAATTTGCTTGTTTTAAGAGCTAGAGTCTCCATATTTGCTGTGCAATACCTTCTAAGCATTAAGACACTGGGGTCCAAATTTCAGAAAAATCGGGTATTGCCTTCATAGTTTTTTGAACATTCAGAAATAAATGTGTCATTTTATTATTTAAAGAGACAGTAACGTTTTTGTTTAAAATCGTTTTTATTGCATTGTTTGCCTGCCTAAATCTGTTTAACATGTCTGTTCCATCAGATAACCTATGTTCTGTG
Organism: Bombina bombina; assembly: GCF_027579735.1. NCBI lineage: Eukaryota > Metazoa > Chordata > Amphibia > Anura > Bombinatoridae > Bombina > Bombina bombina. Next base: position 1,133,342,960 of record NC_069500.1, read on the forward strand.
TGTATAGAGACAAATGTGGTTCCCCCTTCAAGTGTTTGTGATAATTGCGCCATAGCGTCCAAACAAAATCAGGACAGCTCTGTTATTTTTCATAACGTTGCCCAAGATGATTTATCTAATGAAGGTAGTGGGGATAGCTCTACATCCTCTCCTTCTGTGTCTACACCAGCTTTGCCCGCGCAGGCGACACCTAGCGCGCCAGTGCTTATTTCTATGCAACAATTATCAGCAGTAGTGGATAATTCTATAGCAAATCTTTTATCCAAACTGCCAGTTTTTCAGAGAAAGCGTGATTGTTCAGTTTTAAATACAGATAAAAAGGATGAACAATCAGACGCTGACGATGCCTTATCTATTTTACCCTCACATCAATCGGAATTGGCTGTGAGGGAAGGGCTGTCTGAGGGTGAAATTTCAGACTCAGGAAAAATTTCTCAACAGGCAGAACCTGATCTAGTGGCATTTAACTTTAAGCTAGAACATCTCCGCGCTTTGCTTAAGGAGGTATTAGCTACTCTGGATGACTGTGATTCCATGGTAGTACCAGAGAAGTTGTACAAATTTTTAGAGGTCCCAGTGCACGACGACGCTTTTCCAATACTTAAGAGGGTAGCGAACATAGTGGAAAAGGAGTGGGAGAAGCCAGGTGTACCCTTTGCCCCACCTCCTATATTTAAGAAAATGTTTCCCATAGTAGACCCTAGAAGGGACGCATGGCAAACGGTCCTGAAGGTTGAGGGAGCTGTTTCAACACTAGCGAAGCGCACAACTATTCCTATAGAGGACAGCTGCGCTTTCAAAGATCCTATGGATAAAAAATTGGAAGGATTGCTTAAAAAGATTTTTGTTCAGCAAGGGTTCATCCTTCAACCAGCTACGTGTGTTATTACTGTCACTTCAGCGGCGTCCTTTTGGTTCGAAGAACTAGAAAGGTCGCTCCAGAAAGAGACTTCCTATGAAGAAGTCATGGACAGAATTCACGCATTAAAGTTAGCTAATTCCTTTATATTGGATGCCGCCTTTCAAATAACGAAATAGGCGGCGAAAAACTCAGGTTTTGCTATAGTAGCGCGGAGGGCGCTTTGGCTAAAATCCTGGTCGGCAGACGTGTCGTCCAAGACTAAGTTACTGAATATTCCTTTCAAGGGTAAGACCCTTTTTGGGCCGGAATTGAAGGAAATTATTTCAGACATCACTGGGGGTAAGGGCCATGCCCTCCCACAGGATAGGCCTTTTAAGGCTAAGAACAAGTCTAATTTTCGTTCCTTTCGCAATTTCAGAAACGGACCGGCTAATAACTCCACTGCCGCTAGACAAGAAGGTAACGCGGCCCAGCCCAAACCCGCTTGGAAGCCCATGCAAGGCTGAAACAAGGGTAAACAAACCAAGAAACCTGCTGCTGCTACCAAGACAGCATGAAGGGATAGCCCCCGATCCGGGACCGTATCTGGTAGGGGGCAGACTATCTCTCTTCGCTCAGGCTTGGGCAAGAGATGTTCTGGATCCCTGGGCACTAGAGATAGTTTCCAAGGGATACCTGTTAGAATTCAAGGAACTTCCTCCAAAGGGAAGGTTCCACCTGTCTCGCTTATTTTCAGACCAGATAAAGAAACAGGCATTCTTACATTGTGTAAGAGACCTATCAAAGATGGGAGTGATAAACCCAGTCCCCTCCGGGGAACAAGGTCTAGGGTTTTACTCAAACCTGTTTGTGGTTCCCAAAAAAGAGGGAACTTTCAGACCAATTCTGGATTTAAAGATATTAAACAAGTTCCTCAGAGTTCCATCCTTCAAGATGGAAACCATTCGGACAATCTTACCAACAATCCAGCAGGGTCAATTTTTTACTACCATGGATCTGAAGGATGCGTATCTGCATATCCCAATCCACAAATCTCATCATCAGTTCCTGAGGTTCGCCTTTCTGGACAAACATTACCAGTTTGTGGCTCTTCCATTCGGTTTAGCCACCGCTCCCAGAATTTTCACAAAGGTGCTAGGGTCCCTTCTATCGGTCCTAAGACCGAGGGGCATCGCTGTAGCACCTTATCTAGACGACATCCTAATCCAAGCGTCGTCTCTTTCCAAAGCGAGGGCTCATACAGACATTGTGTTGGCTTTTCTCAGATCTCAGGGGTGGAAAGTGAACATAGAAAAAAGTTCATTGTCACCGTCCACAAGGGTTCCTTTTCTGGGAACAATAATAGATTCTGTGGAAATGAAGATCTTTCTCACAGACGTCAGAAAGACAAAGCTTCTAAAAGCTTGTCGAGTTCTTCACTCTATTCCTCAACCCTCCATAGCTCAATGCATGGAAGTAATCGGACTAATGGTCGCAGCAATGGATGTGGTTCCTTTTGCTCTAATTCATCTAAGACCATTACAGCTGTGCATGCTCAATCAGTGGAATGGGGACTATAAAGACTTGTCTCCCCAAATTCAAGTAGACCAGGTGACCAGGGACTCACTTCTCTGGTGGTTGACCCAGGATCACCTGTCACAGGGAATGAGTTTCCGCAGACCGGAGTGGGTCATCGTCACGACCGACGCCAGCCTCTTGGGGTGGGGCGCGGTCTGGGACTCTCTGAAAGCTCAGGGCCTATGGTCGCGGGAAGAGTCGCTTCTCCCGATAAACATTTTGGAACTAAGAGCTATATTCAATGCGCTCCTGGCTTGGCCTCAGCTAGCGGAAGCCAGGTTCATAAGATTTCAGTCGGACAACATAACGACTGTTGCGTACATCAATCATCAGGGGGGAACAAAGAGTTCCCTAGCGATGAAGGAAGTAACCAAGATAATCCAATGGGCAGAGAATCACTCCTGCCATCTATCTGCTGTTCACATCCCAGGAGTAGACAACTGGGAGGCGGACTATTTGAGTCGTCAGACTTTCCATCCGGGGGAGTGGGAACTCCATCCGGAGGTCTTTGCTCAGTTAACCCAATTATGGGGCATTCCAGCCATGGATCTAATGGCGACCCGTCAGAACTTCAAGATTCCTTGCTACGGGTCCAGATCCAGGGATCCCAAGGTGACTCTAGTGGATGCAATAGTGGCGCCTTGGTCGTTCAACCTAGCATATGTGTTTCCACCGTTTCCTCTCCTCCCCAGGCTCATAGCCAGGATCAAACAGGAGAAGGCCTCGGTGATTCTGATAGCTCCTGCGTGGCCATGCAGGACTTGGTATGCAGACCTGGTGAATATGTCATCGGCTCCACCATGGAAGCTACCTTTGAGACAGGACCTTCTAGTACAAGGTCCATTCGAACATCCCAATCTAGTTTCTCTGCAGCTGACTGCTTGGAAATTGAACGCTTGATTTTATCCAAGCGTGGGTTTTCAAATTCTGTGATTGATACTCTGGTCCAAGCCAGAAAACCTGTGACTAGAAGGATTTACCATAAAATATGGAAAAAATATATCTGTTGGTGTGAATCCAAAGGATTCCCCTGGAGTAAGATTAAAATTCCAAAGATTCTCTCCTTTCTCCAAGAAGGTTTGGATAAAGGATTGTCAGCTAGTTCTCTAAAAGGACAGATTTCTGCATTATCCGTCTTGTTGCACAAACGACTGGCAGCTTTGCCAGATGTACAAGCTTTTGTTCAGGCTTTGGTTAGAATCAAGCCTGTTTACAGACCCATGACTCCTCCTTGGAGTCTAAATTTAGTTCTTTCAGTTCTTCAAGGGGTTCCGTTTGAACCTTTACATTCCATAGATATTAAGTTACTATCTTGGAAAGTTCTGTTTTTGGTTGCTATTTCTTCTGCTAGAAGAGTTTCTGAATTATCTGCTTTGCAGTGTGATCCACCCTATCTGGTGTTCCATTCAGATAAGGTTGTTTTGCGTACTAAGCCTGGTTTTCTTCCAAAAGTTGTTTCCAACGAGAACATCAACCAGGAAATAGTTGTTCCTTCTTTGTGTCTGAATCCAGTTTCAAAGATGGAACGTTTATTACACAATTTAGACGTTGTTCGTGCTTTAAAGTTCTATTTAGAAGCAACAAAAGATTTTAGACAAACCTCATCCTTGTTTGTCGTTTACTCTGGTAAGAGGAGAGGTCAAAAAGCTACTGCTACCTCTCTCTCTTTCTGGCTGAAAAGCATTATCCGCTTGGCTTATGAGACTGCCAGACGGCAGCCTCCTGACCGTATCACAGCTCACTCTACTAGGGCTGTGGCTTCCACATGGGCCTATAAGAACGAGGCTTCTGTTGACCAGATATGTAAGGCAGCGACTTGGTCTTCTCTGCACACTTTTGCCAAAGTCTACAAATTTGATATTTTTGCTTCTTCGGAGGTTGTTTTTGGGAGAAAGGTTTTGCAAGCCGTGGTGCCTTCTGTTTAGGTAACCTGATTTGCTCCCTCCCTTCATCCGTGTCCTAAAGCTTTGGTATTGGTTCCCACAAGTAATGGATGACGCCGTGGACCGGACACACCAATGTTGGAGAAAACAGAATTTATGCTTACCTGATAAATTACTTTCTCCAACGGTGTGTCCGGTCCACGGCCCGCCCTGGTTTTTTTAATCAGGTTGAAAAATGTTTTCTTTATACACTACAGTCACCACGGCACCCTATAGTTTCTCCTTTTTCTCCTAACCGTCGGTCGAATGACTGGGGGGCGGAGCCAGAGGGGGAGCTATATGGACAGCTCTTGCTGTGTGCTCTCCTTGCCTTTCCCTGTGGAGGAGAACATTTCCCACAAGTAATGGATGACGCCGTGGACCGGACACACCGTTGGAGAAAGTAATTTATCAGGTAAGCATAAATTCTGTTTTTTTACCTTTCTATCCCTTTAAGTCTTTCTATGTGATGATGTGGGAGTTAAACTAGTTGGAACTTTGATAGCCAGAGAACACTTCAAGTGTGTTGTGTTGTTTTTAACACTAATTTTGCATGGAAAGGACTATGAGATTTTGTTTTCCAGTAGAGGATACTTTTTGAAAGAAATATAACATTGTTTTTAAGAAACTTGTAAGTTCCTTATTATGTATTGTATTTATTTTTTTATTTTGAGGAATAAGGGTTCATTGGACAAGGTGGTTATTCTTGTCACATGCCTGTAAACCAAAGCTAAGGCTTACTTTTCTTTTTATCAGAGATAAGGAAGTTTGTTAGTATTGAATAATGTTCTGTATTTTTGTCAAAAGATACATAGTTATTACCTATCTGAAAGTCAATTGTTGCTATTTGAAACTTTCTAACCAACACCAAGATAACAAGTTGTGCACAAAACCGGGTGCATAAATAACACACAGAAATGAGCGGTATCGCACTCTCCATATCGCTGCTATTACAAGTTACTGAAAGCTCCATACCGCACAAAACCCAAGGCCTGACTTGACGTGCTTGTGCACATTTTCCCCCATAGACATCAGTGGAGAGAACGTGTTAGAAACACCTGTAATCGCAATCCCCATTGATGTCTATGGGGAAAAGAAAGTTATGTAACACCCTAACATAAACCCCTAGTCTAAATATCCCCAATCCGCCGCCCCCTGACATCGCCGACACTAAATAAAGTTATTAACCCCTAAAACGCCACCCCGCATTGCTAACACCTAATTAAACCTATTAACCCCTAAACCGCTGCCCCCTGACATCACCGACACAAAATAAACCTTTTAACCCCTAAACCGCCCCCCCCACATCACTACTACTATAATAAAACTATTAACCACTAAGTCACCGCCCCCGACATTGCCGACACTGAATAAACTTTTTAACAAAACACATAAACTGCCGGCCCCCCACATTGCTACTACTATAATAAATATTAACCCATAAACCGCCAGCCCCCACATCGCTACTACTATAATAAAAACACACTAAATTAAACTATTAACCCCTAAACCTAACTATGCCCTATACTTTAAATTAAATTTACAATATAACTATCTTAAAATAAATAAAAACTTACCTGTGAAATAAAAAAAAATAAGATTAAACTGTAAATAAACCTAACATAACTATTTTAATAAAATAAAATAAAAATAAAAAACCTAAATTACAAAATTTAAAAAACCTAAAACTACAAAAAAATCAAAAAAATCTAACATTACCAAAAAAACACACTAAAATTACGAAAAATAATAAATGAAATTATCCAAAATAATAAAAATTAAACCTAATCTAATAGCCCTATAAAAACTAAAAAGCCACCCCAAAATAAAAACACCCCCTAATCTATCTTTAAACTACCAATAGCCCATAAAATTGCCTCATGTAGGGCATTGCCCTAAAGTTACCAGCTTTTTTTGCAAAAAAATAAAGAAATTACCCCCTAACATTACAAACCCCCCGAAAATAAGAAAAAAACCTAATCTACCCATTGCTCCGAAAAACACTTCAGAAAAACATGAGGGTACCCTTGCATTCCTATTGGCTGAAAATTTCAAATCAGCCAATAGGATGAAAGCTGCTTACATCCTATTAATTGATTTGACTTTGATTCTTGTAAAATCTTGTTAAGGAGATAACTTATGGATTCTATAAAGAGTTCACTCTGTCAAGAGATATAACCAGTAAAAAATAAATAATCAGGGAAACTATTTAACTTGCATTCAGAAATGTAAACTATGATATGTATTGCAGAAATTATAGGCAATATGAATTAATCCTTTTCTTCATAAATGGAAAGAGTCCACAGCTGCATTCATTACTTTTGGGAATTTAGAACCTTGCCACCAGGAGGAGGTAAATACACCCCAACCAAAGACTTAAATACTCCTTCCGCTTCCCTCATCGGCCAGTCATTCTTTGCCGACCGTCCCAGGACGATGGCAGACAAGTGTGAAAAGTTTGTTTTCGTCTCTTATGGAGGGTAGTACTCTTCGACATGGGACTGGATTTTTAAGCAATCCTGTCAGTCTCTCAGTGAGGGCTTGGATGAAAGTTAGAGCCTGGAGATGCAGGGAGAGTCTTTCTGCAAAACCATCAAAATTTAAAGATATAAAGAAGGCGCTAAAAAAGCTCTAAGTGTTAAAGAAAAGGAGAGTAAATAAATGTAGTATTGTACCAACTGGATTCTACATAGAGCAAAAAGGTTAATCTTCAAACGTGATGATGGGGATATTAAAGTGTTTCTGCAGAGTTCTAATTTTTCTTTATACTTAATTTCAGATACTGTGTATATAAGCGATGCACCCCACGTGAACCTTATATAGATGTATATAAATGTATCAAAAAATACAAAATGAAACCACCTTCTAAGAACCGATATAAATGAATCAAATATATGGATATAAAAAAGGGATATTTTACTTCATAGATCCTAAAACAAACAATATTATATTTAATTACATATACCAAATACATGCAGATACAAGCGTTTCATATATGATCATAAAACAAGCATACAGTTGTGCACTTTCTGAATATAAAACCTTTTTTTAAAAAACCAAAATGCAGATACTCCTTAATGTATATTTCTCATGAAATAGCCCATAAGATTACAAGTGGTATTTGGCAGTATTCATAATACACCCTTCTGGGAGAGGGTAAAATGTCAATTCATATAGTACTTAATAGATTATCCCCTTCTATTGCGGTACATATAGTCCGTAAAATAGTAGTGGCCAACCACCATTGAACTTCTGATATTTCTTTATACATGCAGTAGGGGGAAAGTTCAAGTCAATACTGATAGTTTTTAGAAAACAAGTCCGTACCTTGGGAAGACTTCGTATATCGCCCGCTATGCAGGTTATTTTACCCGTTTTGTATATGCGGCTTCTTCTAACAGATTGACCTCCGCTAAGTAAGCGGTTGACGTGTGACTCTCACAGATTTCTTCGAACTTACGCAAGTTACCTTCGGGGCCCGGGTTTCCTCTCCTGCACTTAGTACAGATTGTACGCAGGATTTGGTGTAATCTTCTGTTTTAATCTTTGTAGCTCACAATTGCTGGTTCTCACCTCCGTGAGTGCACAGCCCCTGGCGGTTTCCTTTTGTTGGCTTCCAACAGCTCCAGAGACAAACTTTAAATGCACAGCTTCAACGGACAGCTTCAGAGTACCCAGCTTTAGAACATACACAGCTTCCACGCGTTTCACCCTAATTGCAGGCTTTTTCAAGATCCTCTGCAAAACCTTCCCGACTTATTTTAACAACTTCACAAGCAATCAGCGTTGTTGAACTTTGCTTCGCTGCCTGCTTTTTTCTTCTCAAGTCTATGGCAGAGGCGAGGCTACTATCCGTCACACTTGAAGGGCCGTGTTCCTGTTCCACAGCGTAGATTCCGGTAAGATTGTTTCATTTTACTTCTTTATGATTGAACTAATTTGTTACTGCGAACTCACATGAAAAATACAGGGTCTCAGTGGGACTCCTTTAGTATCTTGGAATTAAGGGTTACTATCTCCTGAAGGGGATTATTAAACAGGTTTTTTTTTAATCATGCTTGTTATGTGATTCAATCTGCTTATGTGTAGTGTTAACTGGGCTCATGGCTTTGGAACATAACGGCTTTTCAAGGTGGCGCAACCTTATGGTCTGAACGGTTCACCTTGTGACCGGGCGTGTTTACGTTCTGGTCTCCCATTTCCGCATTCCTGTCTGTGTGGCGACGGAAAAATCTAGTCCGGTTCATAAGAGGTGGTGAGTGCCCCAGCCATTGTGGGTGGCAGGTGCCGTTTAAATTGTTATATTTAGTATCCTTTATCCAGTTATAGAGGATGCTTATGTTAAGATTGTTCAAATTTTTGATTCAGATTCTTCGTCCTGTGACAAATGTGAATTGGCCCCATTGACTCAGGTCAGTCAGTTATGTTCTTTAGGCCATTCTAGAGCGCCTTGTTCCTCGGGCTCTGGGATTCAAGGGACAGCTGAGCCATCCGCCTCGGGGGGCCCTGTCCTCCGGGAGGCGAGTTTCTTACCGCTCCGTACTACTACACATGCGGGTAACCCAAGTTATGTTTTTTCCTCCTCGGAGGGTGAATTGTTCTCCCCGGAGGTTGTCTTGCATTTTTGCTTTTACATACTTTTGGCGCTTGCGTGTCCTCTCTGAGGGCGGATTTAGCCAGCTTGGCAGTTATGGCCCTGGTGCAGGCTGGTCCTGCTTGGGTTCAGATCTTCTGTCTTATTTAGACATGTGGCGTCTATTATACCTTGCTGGTCAGGTTGGGGTGCCGAGTGCTCTTAACATTATTTATGTTTCTTGTTATTTGTTTTACAAGTTTCAGCTAAGCATTCTCAAGAGGACTTGTGGGTCTGTGCGGCTCTCGGGATTGTTTCAGTCCTAAATAGCCGTCTCTCTGGTGGCTAGGTCAGTGAATTTTGCTGTGTCACTCTCTGTTGCTTCCGATACCCTCGGAACCTAGAGTATTCCTTCCCACGTGGTGGGAAAATTAGAGGGTTTAGCGCCTCTTTTCCGCCGGTCGGGGCAGTGTTGCTTTAGGAAATTGTCCTTTTTGGACTTGTTCCTTTAGTGGTTCTCTGCTTCATTGAGACCTCTTGGATCTGTCCGTTTCTCCTTGTGGATGGGTCACCTTTGGGGGACTTGGATTCCCTTCAGCAGTTGGTTGTTCTTTTTTCAGGATATTACAGTGAGGTCTTTTTGGGCTCCGGTTAGGGGTCCTTCCCCGGTGTTAGGAATGCTCTGCATCTCTTTCTTGGGATAGAAAAGGGCCTAGTGGTTTTCCACTCATATGGTTCAGGTATTGCCATCCAGGTGGCATCCAAACCAATGTTTTACTGTCCTCTGACTTCGAATCTGAGGTGATGTGGAGGCTTGATGTTGCTCTGTTCTGGTGACTTTTCCTCACTGTTCCCCTTGGGTCTGGAGCTAGTGGCTAGCTGGACAGCTAGCTCAACATACTAATGCTCTGTGGCTACTCTGTACTGTAGCAAACTCTCCCCGGCAAGATCTACTCAGCCTTTCCTCCTTTTGAAGTTGACAAAATGAGCGGCGCCTTGTGTCCCTTAGGGGGATTAACCGCACTTTCCAAGCACCCACATTTTTTCTTTCATGTTTTAGATAGAGCATGAAATTTTAAGCAACTTTCTAATTTAATCCTATTATAATTTATTCTTTATTCTCTTGCTATCTTTATTTAAAAAGCAGGAATTTAAATCTTAGCAGCCAGCCCATTTTAGGTTCAGCACCATGGATAGCGCTTGCTTATTGGTGGCTTACATTTAGCCACCAATAATCAAGCATAACCCAGGTTCTCAACCAAACATAGGCCGGCTCCTATGCATTACATTCCTGCTTTTTTAAATAAAGATACCAAGAGAATTAAGAAAAATTGATAATAGGAGTAAATTAGAAAATTGCTTAAAATTGCATGCTCTATCTAAATCATGAAAGTAAAAAATGTGGATTTAGTATCCCTTTAACCCCTTAGTGACCAGACCACTTTTCAATTTGTTGACCATCTGGGACCAAGGCTATTTTTGCATTTCTGCGATGTTTGTATTTAACTGTAATTTTCCTCTTACTCATTTACTGTACCCACACATATTATATACTGTTTTTCTCGCCATTAAATGGACTTTCTAAAGATACCATTTTTTTCATCATATCTTATAATTTACTATAAAAAAAAATATAAAATATGAGGAAAAAATGAAAAAAAATGCACTTTTTCTAACTTTGAGCCCCAAAATCTCTTACACATCTACAACCACCATAAAATACCAATGCTAAACAGTTTCTAAATTTTGTCCTGAGTTTATAAATACCCAATGTTTACATGTTCTTTGCTTTTTTTGCAAGTTATAGGGCAATAAGTACAAGTAGCACTTTGCTATTTCAAAACCATGTTTTTTCAAAATTGGCGATAGTTACATTGTAACACCAATATCTGTCATGAATCCCTGAATAACCCTTCAAATGTATATATTTTTTAAAAGAAGACAACCTAAGGTATTAAACTTGGGGTATTTTGACTTTTTTCATGCAACCATTTTACCACCAATCTATGCCAAAGTTTGGGGGGGAAAAAAAAATAATTTGATTTTTTGACAAAATAGCAATTTAAGAATACATTTACTGATAATATTAAGGGTTACTGCCAAATAACACCCTCATATGTCTTCAGCAGCATCTCCTGGGTACAGTGATACCACCCATGTATAGGTGTGTCGGGTTCTCGGGGGGCTAAAAGCTCTTATTTTTAGGGAGCGCATTCCAGTTTTTCAACTTGGAATTTTCACATCGGTCATCATGCACCCATGTCCTATTTGGGACATTTCTGAAGCTGGTCAATGGAATTTACCCCCATCAAACCATATATTTTTGAAAAGTAGACACCCTAGGGTATTTCAAATGCTTGTATTTTAACACTTTCCATGCACTAATTCAACCACCAGTCTTTGTCAAACTTTTGGGTAGTCATTATTTTGTGTTATTTTTCACACACATTGTACTTTAGGCATGGATTCTCAGTTCCTGTTATGTGTTACTGCCAAAAAAAACCTCAATATGTGTTCAACAACATCTCCTGAGTACAGTGATACCACCCATGTATAGGTGTGTCGGGTTCTCTGGGGGCTAAAAGGCCTTAATTTTAGGAAGCGCATTCCAGTTTTTCAACTTGGAATTTTCACATCGGTCATCATGCACCCATGTCCTATTTGGGACATTTCTGAAGCTGGCCAATGGAATTTACCCCCATCAAACCATATATTTTTGAAAAGTAGACACCCTAGGGTATTTCAAATGCTGGTATTTTAACACTTTCCATGCACTAATTCAACCACCAGTCTTTGTCAAACTTTTGGGTAGTCATTTTTTTTGTGTTATTTTTCACACACATTGTATTTTAGGCATGGATTCTCAGTTCCTGTTATGTGTTACTGCCAAAAAGCACCTCAATATGTGTTCAACAACATCTCCTGAGTACAGCGATACCACCTATGTATAGGTGTGTTGGGTTCTCTGGGGGCTAGAAGGCCTTATTTTTAGGAAGCGCATTCCAGTTTTTCAACTTGGAATTTTCACATCGGTCATCATGCACCCATGTCCTATTTGGGACATTTCTGAAGCTGGTCAATGGAATTTACCCCCATCAAACCATATATTTTTGAAAAGTAGACACCCTAGGGTATTTCAAATGCTTGTATTTTAACACTTTCCATGCACTAATTCAACCACCAGTCTTTGTCAAACTTTTGGGTAGTCATTATTTTGTGTTATTTTTCACACACATTGTACTTTAGGCATGGATTCTCAGTTCCTGTTATGTGTTACTACCAAAAAAAACCTCAATATGTGTTCAACAACATCTCCTGAGTACAGTGATACCACCCATGTATAGGTGTGTCGGGTTCTCTGGGGGCTAAAAGGCCTTAATTTTAGGAAGCGCATTCCAGTTTTTCAACTTGGAATTTTCACATCGGTCATCATGCACCCATGTCCTATTTGGGACATTTCTGAAGCTGGTCAATGGAATTTACCCCCATCAAACCATATATTTTTGAAAAGTAGACACCCTAGGGTATTTCAAATGCTTGTATTTTAACACTTTCCATGCACTAATTCAACCACCAGTCTTTGTCAAACTTTTGGGTAGTCATTATTTTGTGTTATTTTTCACACACATTGTACTTTAGGCATGGATTCTCAGTTCCTGTTATGTGTTACTGCCAAAAAAAACCTCAATATGTGTTCAACAACATCTCCTGAGTACAGTGATATCACCCATGTATAGGTGTGTCGGGTTCTCTGGGGGCTAAAAGGCCTTAATTTTAGGAAGCGCATTCCAGTTTTTCAACTTGGAATTTTCACATCGGTCATCATGCACCCATGTCCTATTTGGGACATTTCTGAAGCTGGTCAATGGAATTTACCCCCATCAAACCATATATTTTTGAAAAGTAGACACCCTAGGGTATTTCAAATGCTTGTATTTTAACACTTTCCATGCACTAATTCAACCACCAGTCTTTGTCAAACTTTTGGGTAGTCATTATTTTGTGTTATTTTTCACACACATTGTACTTTAGGCATGGATTCTCAGTTCCTGTTATGTGTTACTGCCAAAAAAACCCTCAATATGTGTTCAACAACATCTCCTGAGTACAGTGATACCACCCATGTATAGGTGTGTCGGGTTCTCTGGGGGCTAAAAGGCCTTAATTTTAGGAAGCGCATTCCAGTTTTTCAACTTGGAATTTTCACATCGGTCATCATGCACCCATGTCCTATTTGGGACATTTCTGAAGCTGGTCAATGGAATTTACCCCCATCAAACCATATATTTTTGAAAAGTAGACACCCTAGGGTATTTCAAATGCTTGTATTTTAACACTTTCCATGCACTAATTCAACCACCAGTCTTTGTCAAACTTTTGGGTAGTCATTATTTTGTGTTATTTTTCACACACATTGTACTTTAGGCATGGATTCTCAGTTCCTGTTATGTGTTACTGCCAAAAAAAACCTCAATATGTGTTCAACAACATCTCCTGAGTACAGTGATACCACCCATGTATAGGTGTGTCGGGTTCTCTGGGGGCTAAAAGGCCTTAATTTTAGGAAGCGCATTCCAGTTTTTCAACTTGGAATTTTCACATCGGTCATCATGCACCCATGTCCTATTTGGGACATTTCTGAAGCTGGTCAATGGAATTTACCCCCATCAAACCATATATTTTTGAAAAGTAGACACCCTAGGGTATTTCAAATGCTTGTATTTTAACACTTTCCATGCACTAATTCAACCACCAGTCTTTGTCAAACTTTTGGGTAGTCATTATTTTGTGTTATTTTTCACACACATTGTATTTTAGGCATGGATTCTCAGTTCCTGTTATGTGTTACTACCAAAAAAAACCTCAATATGTGTTCAACAACATCTCCTGAGTACAGTGATACCACCCATGTATAGGTGTGTCGGGTTCTCTGGGGGCTAAAAGGCCTTAATTTTAGGAAGCGCATTCCAGTTTTTCAACTTGGAATTTTCACATCGGTCATCATGCACCCATGTCCTATTTGGGACATTTCTGAAGCTGGTCAATGGAATTTACCCCCATCAAACCATATATTTTTGAAAAGTAGACACCCTAGGGTATTTCAAATGCTTGTATTTTAACACTTTCCATGCACTAATTCAACCACCAGTCTTTGTCAAACTTTTGGGTAGTCATTATTTTGTGTTATTTTTCACACACATTGTACTTTAGGCATGGATTCTCAGTTCCTGTTATGTGTTACTGCCAAAAAAAAACCTCAATATGTGTTCAACAACATCTCCTGAGTACAGTGATACCACCCATGTATAGGTGTGTCGGGTTCTCTGGGGGCTAAAAGGCCTTAATTTTAGGAAGCGCATTCAAGTTTTTCAACTTGGAATTTTCACATCGGTCATCATGCACCCATGTCCTATTTGGGACATTTCTGAAGCTGGTCAATGGAATTTACCCCCATCAAACCATATATTTTTGAAAAGTAGACACCCTAGGGTATTTCAAATGCTTGTATTTTAACACTTTCCATGCACTAATTCAACCACCAGTCTTTGTCAAACTTTTGGGTAGTCATTTTTTTGTGTTATTTTTCACACACATTGTACTTTAGGCATGGATTCTCAGTTCCTGTTATGTGTTACTGCCAAAAAACACCTCAATATGTGTTCAACAACATCTCCTGAGTACAGTGATACCACCCATGTATAGGTGTGTTGGGTTCTCTGGGGGCTAGAAGGCCTTATTTTTAGGAAGCGCATTCCAGTTTTTCAACTTGGAATTTTCACATCGGTCATCATGCACCCATGTCCTATTTGGGACATTTCTGAAGCCGGTCAATGAAATTTACCCCCATAAAACCATATATTTTTGAGAAGTAGACCCCCTAGGGTATTTGAAATGCTGGTATTTTCACACTTTCCATGAACTTATTTAACCACCAGTCTTTGTCAAACTTTTGGGTAGTCATTTTTTTGTGTTATTTTTCACACACATTGTACTTTAGGCATGGATTCTCAGTTCCTGTTATGTGTTTACTGCCAAAAAACACCTCAATATGTGTTCAACAACATCTCCTGAGTACAGTGATACCACCCATGTATAGGTGTGTTGGGTTCTCTGGGGGCTAGAAGGCCTTATTTTTAGGAAGCGCATTCCAGTTTTTCAACTTGGAATTTTCACATCGGTCATCATGCACCCATGTCCTATTTGGGACATTTCTGAAGCCGGTCAATGAAATTTACCCCCATAAAACCATATATTTTTGAGAAGTAGACACCCTAGGGTATTTGAAATGCTGGTATTTTCACACTTTCCATGAACTTATTTAACCACCAGTCTTTGTCAAACTTTTGGGTAGTCATTTTTTTGTGTTATTTTTCACACACATTGTACTTTAGGCATGGATTCTCAGTTCCTGTTATGTGTTTACTGCCAAAAAACACCTCAATATGTGTTCAACAACATCTCCTGAGTACAGTGATACCACCCATGTATAGGTGTGTTGGGTTCTCTGGGGGCTAGAAGGCCTTATTTTTAGGAAGCGCATTCCATTTTTTACACTTCCCATTTTCACATCCCATGCACCCATGTTCTATTTAAGACATTTCTGAAGCCGGCCAATGTAATTTACCCCCATAAAACCATATATTTTTGAAAAGTAGACATCCTAGGGTATTTCAAATGCAGGTGTTTTAACACTTTCCATACACTAATTCAACCACTAGTCTTTGTCAAACTATTGGGCATTCATTTCTTTGTGTTATTTTTCACATACATTGTACTTTAGACATGGATTCACAGCTCCTGTTATGTGTTACTACCAAAGAAGACACCAATATGTGGTCACCAACATCTCCTGAGTTCAGTGATACCACCTATGCATAGGTTTGGTGGCTTGTTTGGGCGATGCAATGCCAAATGTCTGACATGTGTTTGTGATTTTTTTTCACATTTAACATATTTTCTTTGCCTATCGTCTTTTTTTGGGGGTCTTTTAACATACCCCAATTTATTTGTTTTCCATAAATGTGATTATATTTAAAAAGTTGACCCCCCAAGGTATTATACATGGAGTGGTTTGATGACTTTGATGCAACCGTTTTAGCCCAAAAAATTGGAGAAAGTATATGGTGGTAATTTTTCAATTTTCATTGTTACAGACACATTGCTTTTTTACTATGATTTAGGAGAGACTGTTGTAAGTTATTGCAAAAGAATACTTTAGGTTGTTTTCTGCAAGGCACCCTGAGTACACCTATGCCCCCCATGCATAGGTTTGCCAGGATTTTGGGAAGGTTATGTTACATGATTTTAGTTATTAAAAATGAGAGTATTTCTTCTGATAGGCCTATCTTTAGTTTGGGGCCTATCACATACCCCACTTTTATTTATTGCATTCAAAGTGTATATTTTTTAAATGTTGACACCCCAAGGTATTGTATATGGTGTGCTTTGATGCCTTTGAAGCAACCGTTTTAGCCCAAAAAATTGGAGAAAGTATATGGTGGTAATTTTTCAATTTTCATTTTTACAGACACATTGCTTTTTGACTATGATTTAGGAGAGATTGTTGTAAGTTATTGCAAAAGAATACTTCAGGTTGTTTTCTGCAAGGCACCCTGAGTACACCTATGCCCCCCATGCATAGGTTTGCCAGGATTTTGGGAAGGTTATGTTACAATTTTATGACTTGTGATTTTAGTTATTAAAAATGAGAGTATTTCTTCTGATAGGCCTATCTTTAGTTTGGGGCCTATCACATACCCCACTTTTATTTATTACATTCAAAGTGTATATTTTTTAAATGTTGACACCCCAAGGTATTGTATATGGTGTGCTTTGATGCCTTTGAAGCAACCGTTTTAGCCCAAAAAATTGGAGAAAGTATATGGTGGTAATTTTTCAATTTTCATTGTTACAGACACATTGCTTTTTTACTATGATTTAGGAGAGACTGTTGTAAGTTATTGCAAAAGAATACTTCAGGTTGTTTTCTGCAAGGCACCCTGAGTACACCTATGCCCCCCATGCATAGGTTTGCCAGGATTTTGGGAAGGTTATGTTACATGATTTTAGTTATTAAAAATGAGAGTATTTCTTCTGATAGGCCTATCTTTAGTTTGGGGCCTATCACATACCCCACTTTTATTTATTGCATTCAAAGTGTATATTTTTTAAATGTTGACACCCCAAGGTATTGTATATGGTGTGCTTTGATGCCTTTGAAGCAACCGTTTTAGCCCAAAAAATTGGAGAAAGTATATGGTGGTAATTTTTCAATTTTCATTTTTACAGACACATTGCTTTTTGACTATGATTTAGGAGAGATTGTTGTAAGTTATTGCAAAAGAATACTTCAGGTTGTTTTCTGCAAGGCACCCTGAGTACACCTATGCCCCCCATGCATAGGTTTGCCAGGATTTTGGGAAGGTTATGTTACAATTTTATGACTTGTGATTTTAGTTATTAAAAATGAGAGTATTTCTTCTGATAGGCCTATCTTTAGTTTGGGGCCTATCGCATACCCCACTTTTATTTATTGCATTCAAAGTGTATATTTTTTAAATGTTGACACCCCAAGGTATTGTATATGGTGTGCTTTGATGCCTTTGAAGCAACCGTTTTAGCCCAAAAAATTGGAGAAAGTGTATGGTGGTAATTTTTCAATTTTCATTTTTACAGACACATTGCTTTTTGACTATAATTTAGGAGAGACTGTTGTAAGTTATTACAAAAACATACTTCAGGTTGTTTTCTGCAAGGCACCCTGAGAACACCTATGTCCCCCATGCATAGGTTTGACAGGGGTTTTGGTTAAAAAAAAAAACAGGCCCAATTTTAGAAAAAAATAGAGTAGTGAAATGTAAAAATCTGGCACAGTAAAAGTAAAAAAAACAAAAAAACATCTAACTATAAACATAACCAAAAAAATATATATATATGTAACAGCAAATGTATTTATTTTTTTTAAAAATTGACCATTGTATGGTACCGCTTGAAGCAGTCCCCAATGCAGAGTGCAGGCTGTCCAGGGCAATCAGGACAGTAATATATGGTGTCCCTTCTCTTCCCCCTCTTGGTACAGACTCTGCATTTTTTTTGTGGTTTCTGCTTTGTGGCATTAGGGGGGATTTTAAAAATAAAATGGGTAGCCCCAACTCTGCTCTCTCCCATCACCGCCCGGGGAGCAGGTGCATCATGGTACAAAATCCCCGTAATAATCTGGAGCTGAAACTGTAAAAAAGTCTTTTTAACTCTGGGGTTTGCTTTTTTGAACAACAAAAAAGCGTTGTGGGTTGCAATCTGCATTAGGTAAATTGCAACCTTTTTGTACCAGGCCCTTGTCTTCCGCATAATTAGATAGGGCTGCAGCAGCTGATCAGCCAGATCAACCCCACCCATATGCCGGTTATAAGACTTGATGCACACTGGCTTCCTTATGATCTCAGCTCTGCCACGTACAGAAACCGCCACCGTCCTCTCTGTGTGGATGGTGGTAAGAAGGTATACATCCTTCTTGTCTCTGTACTTCAGTGCCAACAGCTCCTCTTGGCGCAGAGCTGAGGTCTCCCCCCTTCGTAGCCGGGTGCGTACAAGCTGTCCTGGGAAACCTGCGCGGTTCTTTTTAATTGTACCGCAAGCTACTGTATCAAAGCAATACAGTAGCTTGAACAAAAGGACACTTGTATAAAAATTGTCTAAGTACAAGTGATACCCTTTGTTCATTAGGGGTAATATCAGGTCCCAGACAATCTTGCCAGTGGTTCCCATATGTTCTGGGCAACCTGGAGGGTCAAGGTGGCTATCCTTTCCCTCATACACCCGGAAGGCCTGAGTATACCCAGTCTCGCTGTCACAGAGCTTATACACCTTTACCCCATATCTGGAGCGTTTGGAAGGAATATACTGCTTGAATCCCAGCCTTCCCTTATACTTCATTAGGGATTCATCAACGCATATATTCCTTCCAGGTGTATAAGCCTCTGCAAACCTGGCAGAAAAGTGGGTTATCAGGGGGCGGATTTTATACAGCCTGTCAAATTGGGGATGCTCCCTAGGGGGGCACAGGCTGTTGTCGCTGAAGTGCATGAAATGCAGAATCATTTCATACCTCTTCCTCGACATAGTCTGGGAGAAAATGGGGGTAGAGCAGATGGGGCTAGTACTCCAGTAGGAGCGAATGGAGGGTTTCTTTATGATGCCCATCAGCATAGTCAATGCCCAGAATTTTTTGAATTCTGGCACATTGATGGGGGCCCATTGCTGCTTTGCCAAATATGTTCCAGGCTTTGCAGCACGGAACTGATGGGCATATAAATTAGTTTGGGCGACAATGTTCCCCAATATATCATCGCCCAGAAACACTTCCAGAAACTGCTGGGGGCTAAAACCTGCCACATCTATATTTATGCCAGCATTTGCTGTGAAGGGTGGGATATCTGGCCTCTGGAGATGAGGCGTTACCCACTCTTCAGCAGCAATGGCAGCAACACGCCTCCTTCTGGCAGGGGGGCTAGCAGGGGGGCTGGCAGGGGGGCTGGCAGGGGGGCTAGCAGCCACAGATACATCACTATCAGTTGAGACTGCATCTAGTGATGTATCTGAGCACATGGCAGGGTCAAAATTGGGGTCTGAGTCAGAAATAGAGGCATCTGACTCTGACGCAAGGATGGCATACGCCTCCTCAGCACTATATCTTTTCTGTGACATTTTTGTATCACAGAAAACAATTACTAAAAAAAATTAAATTAACTAAATTAATTAACTAAATTAACTAGCAAAAAAGTACATCTATGCTACTGCCAGTGATTTATAGCGATCACTGGCAAGCTAGAGGTTAATGGCTCTGAAAATTAAATTAAATTAACTAAATTAATTAACTAAATTAACTAGCAAAAAAGTGCACCTTTGCTACTGCCAGTGATATATAGCGATCACTGGCAAGCTAGGGGTTAATGGCTCTGAAAATTAAATTAAATTAACTAAATGTTTCTGAAAAGAGCCTTTGGGTTTTTAAAAAATTACAACAACAAAATTAACCCCTAAAAAAATGCACAGACAGCAAAATGCAGCAAAAAAAAAGTGCACCTTTGCTACTGCCAGTGATATATAGCGATCACTGGCAAGCTAGGGGTTAATGGCTCTGAAAATTAAATTAAATTAACTAAATGTTTCTGAAAAGAGCCTTTGGGTTTTTAAAAAATTACAACAACAAAATTAACCCCTAAAAAAATGCACAGACAGCAAAATGCAGCAAAAAAAAAAGTGCACCTTTGCTACTGCCAGTGATATATAGCGATCACTGGCAAGCTAGGGGTTAATGGCTCTGAAAATTAAATTAAATTAACTAAATGTTTCTGAAAAGAGCCTTTGGGTTTTTAAAAAATTACAACAACAAAATTAACCCCTAAAAAAATGCACAGACAGCAAAATGCAGCAAAAAAAAAAGTGCACCTTTGCTACTGCCAGTGATATATAGCGATCACTGGCAAGCTAGGGGTTAATGGCTCTGAAAATTAAATTAAATTAACTAAATGTTTCTGAAAAGAGCCTTTGGGTTTTTTAAAAATTACAACAACAAAATTAACCCCTAAAAAAACGCACAGACAGCAAAATGCAGCAAAAAAAAAGTGCACCTATGTTACTGCCAGTGATATATAGTGATCACTGGCAAGCTAGGGGTTAATGGCTCTGAAAAGAGCCTTTGGTTCTATATTTTTTAACAAATAAAAGAAATAAATCTCTCTCTCTGCTAAATACAGGTCTCTCTCTCTCTCCAACAAAATGGCAAGTGAGGAGAGGGAGGGAGATCCACACTGATCATAGTCAATATTTACAAATATTGACATGATCAGACAAATGGGGTATTTTATTATTATTTTTTTTTTTAGGGTGGGAGGCTCAGATTGGGTGACCCTAGCTTGCCCCT
This sequence comes from Bombina bombina, assembly GCF_027579735.1. NCBI lineage: Eukaryota > Metazoa > Chordata > Amphibia > Anura > Bombinatoridae > Bombina > Bombina bombina. The sequence continues at coordinate 1,133,363,797 of NC_069500.1, forward strand.
ATGATGATGCAGGCTAGGGACACCCCCAGAGGCCCCATGATGCACTGGGCATCGCCATCTTGGATGCCTAGTGAAGGGGGAGGGGGGGGGGCTATTTAGGGCTTTTTTTTTTATTATTCGTTTTTTTTTTTTTTTATATTTTTATTTTAATTTATAACTAACTAAGTGCCTCGACCCACCGAGGCACTTAGCAAACAAGCAGAGCATCGGAAGCGTGTCCGATCGCTTCCGATGCTCTAAAACACTGCCGGGCTCCACGTGGAGCGAAACCGGAAGTGATCACTCGTGGGGGAGTGATCAATCCGGTCCCGGCACTCGGGAACAGTATTGCAGGATGCCTAGACCTCAAGGCAAGCCTGCAATACTGTTAGAGCAGCTGGAAGCGATTTCGATCGCTTCCAGTGCTCTGTTAAACCGACGACGTATGCCATACGTCCTCGGTCGTTAAGTGCTTTTTTTTTGAGGACGTATGGCATACGTCGTCGGTCGTTAAGGGGTTAATGTTGCTTGGACGACTGTTAGTTCTAGTGTCCTTTTATAGCCCTGGCTCTTTGGAGTGTTGGTCTCCTGCAAGTGGTGGTCTCTTTCCTTTGGGTCGGGACTTGCAAGGTCTTCTTGCTCTTGTTATCCGGGTTATTCTAGATTTTTCCCTGGGAGGTCTGTTTTTTATATCAGACGAGGGATTTATGTTCCTGGAAGATTGTTTAATAAAAAAATGTATGGGGCCCAGGCTTCTTGTCCTGATCATCCGGTTGTCGAGGGTTTTACTCTGCGTTTTCTCTTTGTGGATCCCGCTGTGGGATGTTACTGGACCTTATGATCTAGGACTGGCCTAGGGGTTCCAGTTTCCGGGGTACTTGGGTTTAGCCCTTGTTCTGGCTGTTCTGTTTTACAACTTGGCCAGATTTATTGAGAGCTGGGGCTCCTTGGGGCTTGTATTGTGCCGAACTATACAGTTCCCTTGGGACAGCCAACTAACGTGACCTGATGGTGGGCTTTCCTGCCTAGCAAACGGAAGGTTTGCTGTTGCTCAGCTGTCACTTTTGTGCCTGGTATGTATGCTAGCACTATGGCGTTTTAAGGGGTTCTTTTGTGTTTGTCAGTGGCGTGGCCTGGTGATCTCTCGGTTCTTTCTACGACTTCCTGTCTTATGGGCAGGTGTTTATCAACGCTCTCCTCTTCAGGGGGCTCGTTGTCTTCCTTACGGAGGTGTGGTTCCTTTTTTAGGGGCCTCTCCTGTGTTTGGGAGGTTGGAACAGATGTTTTATCTGGTTCGGGGATTGGTCTGCTCTTTGATTTGTTCCTTTCCATCTGGGGAGCTGCTGGCTCCGCATTGAGACTGGCTCGATTGTCTTTAGGTTGAAGTGGCTGTGTCCATTCTTCCGCCCTTTTGGGGGTCGATCTTTCGGTTCTCTTGCTTTCAGATCTGCTGTTGCTTGGGCTGCTCCGGCTAGGTGTAGGATCTGAGATTTGTTGTTCATCCTTAGGTCTTGGGGGTGACAGTGGACCTTCTTTTTTAGAGGTTATGTGCCTCTCCCCCTTTGAGATCTGTGAGTAGGCTTGGCAGCCTGGATTGCCTGGAGTGTGTCCTCTGTCTTGGAGGTCGGGCAGTCTGCTATTTTGTTTGGCCTTTTCTTCCTTACGGATAGTGTTTTCTCTGTGTCTTCCTATGGATGGCAGCGTGTTACTGGACTCAGATGTTTCTTTTCTGAGTTTGCTACTTGTAATTTTCTGTTTGCTCAGTCTCTGAGTTCTGACATTTTGAGGACTTTGTCTTCAGCTGTCTTTTTCAGTGCTGTTGCACGATGTTTGGGAGATGTTTCTTCTCCTTGATGATGCCCGGTTGCTCCTTGTTGGTTGGGCGTCGACTCACCTCATTCTCAGGATCCATTCTGGTCTTTGTGGACTTGGCCTTTCTTTGAAGGGGTTTTTTTCCTTTATGGATTTTGCTGTACCTTTTGGGTATCCCTTTGGCTATCCCTTGTCCTCTCCATTTTGGGGATTTTGGTACTGTACTATAAAGGGGACCGACTGCTGGGCGACGGTTCTCCTGGAGGAGTGTTGGCTCAGTGAGTCTGCTTGCGGTCTCTAGACTATCTGCGGGTCAGTGTACTTGGGGCCTTTTCCTTCTAGTTCTTTTGCCTGGCTCCGGCGAAGCGGGGTTTGGTTGGGTTGGGTTTTTTTCAGGCCTGGTGCCCTCAGAATGGGTCGCCTATTGTACCCTCCCGTTTTTGCATTCAGTGTCCTCTATAGCTTGGGTATTCTTTTCCCAAAAGTAATGAATGAAACTGTGGACTCTTTCCATTTATGAAGAAAAACTTAAATTATGCTTACCTGATCATTTCCTTTTCTTCAGATGGAAAGAGTCCACAGCTCCCCTCCCGTATTTTTTCTGTGGGGCGTCTCTTATTTTTTCACCCTGATATTTCTTCTACTGTTCCTTGTTCCTCGGCAGAATGACTGGGGGATGAGGGACGTGGGAGGACTATTTAAGCCTTTGGTTGGGGTGTCTTTGCTTCCTCCTGGTGGCCAGGTTCTTAATTCCCAAAAGTAATGAATGCAGCTGTGGACTCTTTCCATCTGAAGAAAATAAAATTATCAGGTAAGCATAATTTAAGTTTTCTGGCTATGATCTTTTGCATATCACAGTTGTGGAGGCAAACAGAGAGCATATGATACATAGAAGATATAAGAAATATTGATGTGGGTTCTCCTTCTTGGTCAGTACAGGAAACAATGTAAATGTAAGGAGTCTGTTTTGCGTGGGGACAAATTGAGAATGAGCAGGAACTGGTTCAAATAGCATTATCGCTTAGGTCAATAATCGGCTTATCACAAAGAGTAAGAGTCCAGCTAGCATTGTTCATCTTATGTTGATAGAGTGTATGTATAATGTTGTAGCATTAATGGCACTTTCTTTTTTCTTTTTCATTGTGATCTCAAAGCTATTTTTATTGAGTGAGATATTGTAAGATGCAATGGTAAACTCAGGGATGTGAAATTTCACTTCAGACACATCTGGATGAATTTATTATTGTGCAGATCTCTCGTATTGGTATCAAGTGTAGTGTCTCTTTACCATTCATAGTATGTGCTGTACTTTCCACTAAATATAAGCATAACAAGTGATCAGCGGGTGCTTTATCTAGTAATGCTTGCAGCAGAGCCTCTACCTGCTAATTTTTTTCAATCCAAGCACTGTGTTGTATCTTCTTCCTACATGCTTAACATTGTCAGCGTTACAGTTTAGAAGTATGGATCTTTAATAGTAAATATAAATGTATAGGGTGTAATTCCCCCGGTGTTCTAGGGAGAGGGAGTAATAGCCTGAAGCCGCTTAGGCCTGATCCTCTTATCCGTAAATTCTAGGTTATTAATATAGCATTTATTAAATAGAAATGTTCTGCACTTTGTGGAACAGTAATAAGAGTTAGATCTGTTGCCGATGCTGTAATATTTGTCCAGTAATCAGCGGATTATGAGCAGTTCTTTAGGTACTTTTAGACATGCATCCTTCCCTGAACGCTGCATCAGTCTCTCTGCATTTTTATTTTACAAATTGAGAACATAAAGGACCTTGGAATTAAGCATAATGTATTCTTTCCATGTTATTTAATGGGCTTAATTTATGAAGCCTTCTCGTTCCCTACGACTGCAGGTTCTCACAAGAGTCTTTCACATTGTTGTTGGGTGATTTTATCCCACTCGGGTTTGTTTCATAGCATGTGACCATCCATCTTCCTCTTGATTGCATTCCAGAGGTTTTTCAATGGAGTTCAGGTGTGGAGATTGGGCTGGTAATGTTAAGATCTTGATCTGGTGGTCCTCCATCCACACATTGATTGACCTGGCTATGTAGCATGGAGCACTGTCCTTCTGAAAAAAACAATCCCCGTGGTTGGGGAATATTGTCTTCCAGGAATACCATGTGCGTGGCTTGATTTATGCATTCTTCACAAAGATAAATCTGCCCGATTCGTTTACCAAATTTCACAGTGGGTGCGAGAGACTGTGGCCTGAAGGCCTCTCAAAGGTCTCTGTCTAACCATTAGACGACTCGGTGATGGGCAAAACTGAAAATTGGTCTCAGAGAAAATTATCTTACTCAAGTCCTCTACAGTCCAACCTTTTTGGTCTTTTGCAAACCTCAACGGGCTCTTCTTTGTTTCTCATTGATGAATGGCTTTTTTTCTAGCGTTGCACGACTGTCCTAGCTGTGCGCTTCACCCCAGCTGCTATTTCCCATTCTTTTGGTAGATCACTCAATGTCATCCTATGGTTGTTGTTTTTTTTTTTTTCCATGTTACTTTTTATTACAGGGTACAAGAGTTGAATAAAATTAGTATACAGAAGCAATAAACAGAGACAATTTTATAAACATGATATACATAAATCTTCAGAAACTATTCAGTTTATAATACCTGATTACATAAATCAAGATTTCAGTATTTTTTTTTTATATATCTTTATTTATAACCAGCAGTGAATACAGAAAAAAATCAAATCACCAATCTTGCGCCGCACAGGGCCCATAATCACATGTTACATATAACAAAAAGAAAAAAGAGGCACAGTTAAACAATTCTCGATATTAAGCAAGATTCTGCCAATGAATAACTTCCATAGTAGGCTGCATACGCTGCTGGGGTTTTTGTTTTTGGTTTTACACACCTAAACATCACAGACAACCTAAACATTCTAGGGCCAAATAATCTGAAAAATGTAGAGATAGTGGAGGAGATATAAAGAAACTAACAATAACCATCATATATAATAATCATGTCCTCTCTCAGGAGGATCAGTACCATCCCATTTCCTCCCGTTTTAATTGAAAATTCAAAAACATAATCATCTTAAGAACATCCTAATTATGCTAAGTATATTAAATAGTTAGATATCACACCTAAAGTAATACATTCAATCTTATCCAGCTCCTCCATGGAATCATGTGTCTAGTGCACATGACTAACATAATTCAGAGCGCGCTCCATATCGATCTTAAAAAGAAAACAATAAAATAAATGAGTAAATGAATCCAATTATCAAGAGAGTATAAAGGAGCTGGGCCAGTCAAGTATGAGAGCAGTGAGAGATATCAACACTATGGCACATCTAGGCCATGATTCACTGGTCAGGTTCCCTCAGAACAAAACACAGCACCCTCCCCTTAACCTCTCCTATTATCTAATAAGAAGTGATACCTATCTTGCATCACCTTCAGGGATCTATAACTGGCCCGTGCTAACCACTCACACCCAGTCACTCAAGAACACATATACCACATCGTAACAACAATAACAAAGAAAAAAGAGAAGAAAGGAAAGGGAGAGAAAAAAAAAAATGTAGTGTCCCCCTTCCCTTACTCCTCATCCAACCCCGCCACGATCCCTATGTCAATGTCAGAGCTAACTGCCCATCCTTGAGGGAAACGACCTATTAGGATATTCTGATATAGCTAATCAGTTGACTTTGAATATTATTAGGAAATGATTTAATTACACCCTCCCATTTATGTAAGAAGAGCTGGATCTGCTCATTGTTTAGATTATGTATATTATATTGTTCCATTATTATTTGTCTAGTGACTGCTTTCTTGAATTCTGAAAATTTTGGTGCATGTACCGCTTTCCAATTTTTTAATATAATGTTGCGGGCTAGAATCAGCAATGTGTTAATGAGTTTATAATCCTTACCACCCTTCGCATATTTAATAAAAAATACCATGTCATGTGGGCCTATTATTATTCTAGGATTGACTGAGCGCTTAATCCAGTAAACTATCTTGTGCCAGAATTGCAGGATCTTAGGACAGAGCCACATACAGTGCAAAATGTCTGCACTTTCTGTATTACATTTTGTACAAAAATGAGCTTTTTTGTACCAAACGGTCATTTTACTCGGAGTGATATATACATTATATAATAATTTTAAATGGACTTCGCGCCACACTGTGGGTACCCAGGTATCGTTGATTAATAAAAGGCTATCCTGTACATCTGTAATCTCTATTTCTGGAAAGTATCCTAACCAGATCCGCTGTATATATTTAATTTGTCTAACCTTATTATGAGTATTCAATATATTATAAAATGTAGAGATTGAAAATCTTCCGGTTTGATATATTTTTATCCCAACCCCTAATGGGCCTAAATTCCAATTAGATTTATGTTCTGATTGAACCCGAGATAAGTAGTATCGTATCTGGAGATAGGCAAAAAAGCCCTTGTTCTGAATTCCATATTTAGCTCGGATTGAGTTGAATGTGTCAATTAAATCGGGTTCTATCAGTAGCTGCCTGACATATCTCAAACCTCTCTCCCGCCAGCCCTGGAAGACTAGAGTCTCATATCCAGGTTGAAATTCTGGATTTCCTTGAATTGTTAGAAATTCTGTCGCGAATGGGCTAACCTGTATTTCCAGACAATATTTTTGCCATGCCTTGATGATGTTTTTAAATGTTATCAAGTTATCAACATTACAGGGCAAGTTCCTAGTTAGGCAATGTAGAATGGCGTTTAAGTCGAAAGGGGCAATAATACTGGATTCTAGCTGATATGAAGTGACATATTCCTTTTCGGTAATCCAGTCAATAGCATATTTTAGCAATGTGACCCAATTATAATATTTAATGTTAGGGAACGCTAAATCTGCTGCTGTATTAATGTTCATCAGCCTGTTTAATGCTATCCGGGGCTTCCCCCCCTTCCAAATGTATTTAGAACACATTTGGTTAAATTTCAAAATATCTCTATTTCAAACTTGCTTTGATACTCAGATAAACATATAGGAAATAAACACTAGCAAAAATCATATTTCATACCCTTTTTGTGTTTTTGTCTATACCATAAACTTCAGTACATCCCTTAATTAAACATAGTTGAGCTATATCAAAGAAAAAACAGGGACCCTTAGGTTATATAAACCATATAATAAGATAATACACTGTCATTCTCCATTTACGCCATAGTTAGATAATTTAACTTATTCATTGGTATGAAAATGAAGAATGACAGAAAACTTCTTCCTTGTTTGTGGCATATTCTGGGAAGCGTAATGGTCAGAAGGTCTCTTCAACTTCCTTATCCATTTGGATAAGGAGTCTTATCCACTTAGCTTGTGAAACAGCGGGACATAGACCTCCTCAGAGAATTATGGCTCATTCTACTAGAGCAGTGGCCTCCTCTTGGGCCTTTAAGAATGAGGCCTCTATGGATCATATTTGTAAGGCGGCTACCTAGTCCTCCTTACACACTTTTTCAAAATGTTATAAGTTTGATGTTTTTGCTTTAGCTGAAGCAGCCTTCGGGAGAAAGGTTTTGCAGGCTGTGGTGCCCTTTAGATTTAAGGTCTGCCTCTATTTTTGTCCCTCCCGTTATCATTTAGTGTCCTCTAGAGCTTGGGTATAAGTTTCCCAACAGTAAGGAATGAAGCTGTGGACTCTCCTTATATTAAGAAGGAAAACATAAATTATGCTTACCAGATAATTTAATTTCCTTCTGTATAAGGAGAGTCTACGGCTCCCGCCCGTGTTTCTCTAATGAGCGGCCTTCTAAATTGTTTTTCTTCTGACACCTTTTTATAACCTGATATTTCTCCTACTGTTCCTTGTTCCCTCGGCAGAATGACTGGGGGATAGGGGAAGTGGGAGAGGTATTTAAGCTTTTGGCTGGGGTGTCTTTGGTGGCCAGGTTCAGTATTTTCCAACAGTAAGGAATGAAGCCGTGGACTCTCCTTATACATAAGGAAATTAAATTATCTGGTAAGCATAATTTATGTTTTCTCTAGTTTAATGGAGACATGTAGTGTTTTACTCATCCAAAAACTGGTTCGTGACCAGAATTTCTGAATTTGGTACAATTCCAAAACGTGTATTAAATCGGCATTACAATTTGAACAGCGAGGACACCATTTCAGAAACCATTTATTGACAGTAGCAGGCGTTATGTAAATTCTGTTAATTAATTTAAGATGACTTTCTCTCCTTTCTCTCTTGCTTGCTACTAATGTTATCTACTTTATGGATACTTCTAATAATGTATTTTTTTTATCTATCTCTGGTAGTTCCATTTGCCAACTTGTCACTAAGTTTTGTAGATTTTAGACTCCAGAAAAGTTTATTATCATTTTATACCAATAGTTGAGTGAGTGAATGCCTGCAGTATATAAGACTAGACCAGAATGTATCCCTGAGTGTATCCATACATGGTTAGGATTTTAGTAACTTCATAAAACCAATGTCACACTTGTAGGTATGCATACAAATCGGAATTTGGCAAGTTATATTGTGATCTAAGATCGGCGAATGTTAAGCTTCTGGGAGAATCCGGATCTTTAAGTTGATACAGATATTTTAGGGCCATTATTAGCTCAGTCTTTGTACAATCCTTTAACGAAATCTGGCTTTCCGACGATTGGTAAGTGGTTTGAAATCAAGGGGTTGGTTTCTTTTAAATTAAATAGAATATGCCAGGCCTTAATAATTGAATAGATGGAAGTAAGCTTATTCACCTTTATTGGTAATTTTCTTATATGGCAATGTAATAACACCTGGTGAGAGTATGGAAATATACTCTCCTCAGCCACTCGGAACGCTATGTAATTACCTTCTGTAAGCCAATCTAGTGCAACTTTCCCAAGGCAAATAATATTATAGATTTCAAGAGATGGGAAGGAGAACCCTCCCATGTTTTTTGGCTAAATTAGTTTATAAAGTGCTATCTTTTTCCTTCCTTTTCCCTATAAGAATACTCTGAAGATTTTATGCACTGCCAACAGATCCTTTTTTTTTTTTTTAAATGTTATTTATATCCAACAATGTATACAATCATATATATTCCACATCTTTGCGTCACGCAGGGCCGAGCATTGTATAATGTACAAAAGAATATGTAAAACCCAAACAGGGTAATGTTAGCATTATGAGAGTTATGCTGATGTAGAATTTTTAACTTTCCATTACAGCTCCCATGGTTACCTTTTGCGGAAAATTTGTACACAACGTTGTTTTTTTTTGTTTTTTTTTTTAACATAAACTAAACAACAATAAACTAACTAAAATAAAACAAAACAAAACCCATACCCCCTCCCACTAGAAATATGGAAATATATGTCACCCTGCAAAGCAAGTGGATAAAATATCCTCATATTTAGAATTTCAGGGTCTTAGTGAATGATAATATATTGCTTATTTTAATCAACATAAAATACCCTGGGGCCTGTACCGTGAAAGCTAGGTCAGACAGATACATGGGTTGGTCAAACAACCCTACAAGTGCTTGCAGGTCTCATACCTAAGTGTTGTGGTAAGATATTGACTGATAACCAGTCCTTGTAGGGTAGGGCCTAACATACTATAGTTATTTATGAGTTAGGACTGGTAGTAATAAACATGGTGTAAAGGGGAGAAGGTGGGGGCTATGGTGGAGTTGGGCGAATACACGCAATCCAAGTTTTAAGGCAATTCCAGGGATGCAACTGTGAGGGTTGTTCCTTGACCAGGTGTTGTAAAATAATGTTATAGAAACTAAGGGGGTAGTACAGCATGGGGTTGTCCCTACATATATACAATAAATACCAAAAGAGATGTCACTGAAATTGCAGACCAATCAGGGCTATGCATCTTCCAAGCGCTAATGCTGTATAAATAAAAAGTATTTCTTTCATGTAATTAGCAAGAGTCCATGAGCTAGTGACGTATGGGATATACATTCCTACCAGGAGGGGCAAAGTTTCCCAAACCGCAAAATGCCTATAAATACACCCCTCACCACACCCACAATTCAGTTTTACAAACTTTGCCTCCGATGGAGGTGGTGAAGTAAGTTTGTGCTAGATTCTACGTTGATATGCACTCCGCAGCAAGTTGGAGCCCGGTTTTCCTCTCAGCGTGCAGTGAATGTCAGAGGGATGTGAGGAGAGTATTGCCTATTTGAATGCAGTGATCTCCTTCTACGGGGTCTATTTCATAGGTTCTCTGTTATCGGTCGTAGAGATTCATCTCTTACCTCCCTTTTCAGATCGACGATATACTCTTATATATACCATTACCTCTGCTGATTCTCGTTTCAGTACTGGTTTGGCTATCTGCTATATGTAGATGAGTGTCCTGGGGTAAGTAAGTCTTATTTTCTGTGACACTCCAAGCTATGGTTGGGCACTTTGTTTATAAAGTTCTAAATATATGTATTCAAACATTTATTTGCCTTGACTCAGAATGTTCAACTTTCCTTATTTTCAGACAGTCAGTTTCATATTTGGGATAATGCATTTTAATTTAACATTTTTCTTACCTTAAAATTTGACTATTTCCCTGTGGGCTGTTAGGCTCGCGGGGGCTGAAAATGCTTCATTTTATTGCGTCATTCTTGGCGCAAAAATTCTATTTCCGTTTCCGGCGTCATACGTGTCGCCGGAAGTTGCGTCATTTTTTGACGTTATTTTGCGCCAAAAATGTCGGCGTTCCGGATGTGGCGTCATTTTTGGAGCCAAAAAAAAAAAAAGCATTTAGGCGCCAAATAATGTGGGCGTCTTATTTGGCGCGAAAAAATATGGGCGTCGCTTTTGTCTCCACATTATTTAAGTCTCATTTTTTATTGCTTCTGGTTGCTAGAAGCTTGTTCTTTGGCATTTTTTCCCATTCCTGAAACTGTCATTTAAGGAATTTGATCAATTTTGCTTTATATATATGTTGTTTTTTCTCTTACATATTGCAAGATGTCTCACGTTGCATCTGAGTCAGAAGATACTACAGGAAAATCGCTGTCAAGTGCTGAATCTACCAAAGCTAAGTGTATCTGCTGTAAACTTTTGGTAGCTATTCCTCCAGCTGTTGTTTGTATTGATTGTCATGACAAACTTGTTAAAGCAGATATTTCCTTTAGTAAAGTACCATTGCCTGTTGCAGTTCCTTCAACATCTAAGGTGCAGAATGTTCCTGATAATATAAGAGATTTTGTTTCTGAATCCATAAAGAAGGCTATGTCTGTTATTTCTCCTTCTAGTAAACGTAAAAAATCTTTTAAAACTTCTCTCCCTACAGATGAATTTTTAAATGAACATCATCATTCTGATTCTGATGATTCCTCTGGTTCAGAGGATTCTGTCTCAGAGGTTGATGCTGATAAATCTTCATATTTATTTAAAATGGAATTTATTCGTTCTTTACTTAAAGAAGTACTAATTGCTTTAGAAATAGAGGATTCTGGTCCTCTTGATACTAATTCTAAACGTTTAGATAAGGTATTTAAAGCTCCTGTGGTTATTCCAGAAGTTTTTCCTGTTCCTAATGCTATTTCTGCAGTAATTTCCAAAGAATGGGATAATTTGGGTAATTCATTTACTCCTTCTAAACGTTTTAAGCAATTATATCCTGTGCCGTCTGACAGATTAGAATTTTGGGACAAGATCCCTAAAGTTGATGGGGCTATTTCTACCCTTGCTAAACGTACTACTATTCCTACGTCAGATGGTACTTCGTTTAAGGATCCTCTAGATAGGAAAATTGAATCCTTTCTAAGAAAAGCTTATCTGTGTTCAGGTAATCTTCTTAGACCTGCTATATCTTTGGCTGATGTTGCTGCAGCTTCAACTTTTTGGTTGGAAACTTTAGCGCAACAAGTAACACATCGTGATTCTCATGATATTATTATTCTCCTTCAGCATGCTAATAATTTTATCTGTGATGCCATTTTTGATATTATCAGAGTTGATGTCAGGTTTATGTCTCTAGCTATTTTAGCTAGAAGAGCTTTATGGCTTAAAACTTGGAATGCTGATATGGCTTCTAAATCAACTTTACTTTCCATTTCTTTCCAGGGTAACAAATTATTTGGTTCTCAGTTGGATTCCATTATTTCAACTGTTACTGGTGGGAAAGGAACTTTTTTACCACAGGATAAAAAATCTAAAGGTAAAAACAGGGCTAATAATCGTTTTCGTTCCTTTCGTTTCAACAAAGAACAAAAGCCTGATCCTTCATCCTCAGGAGCAGTTTCAGTTTGGAGACCATCTCCAGTCTGGAATAAATCCAAGCCAGCTAGAAAGGCAAAGCCTGCTTCTAAGTCCACATGAAGGTGCGGCCCTCATTCCAGCTCAGCTGGTAGGGGGCAGGTTACGTTTTTTCAAGGAAATTTGGATCAATTCTGTTCACAATCTTTGGATTCAGAGCATTGTTTCAGAAGGGTACAGAATTGGTTTCAAGTTGAGACCTCCTGCAAAGAGATTTTTTCTTTCCCGTGTCCCAGTAAATCCAGTAAAAGCTCAAGCATTTCTGAAATGTGTTTCAGATCTAGAGTTGACTGGAGTAATTATGCCAGTTCCAGTTCCGGAACAGGGGATGGGGTTTTATTCAAATCTCTTCATTGTACCAAAGAAGGAGAATTCAGACCAGTTCTGGATCTAAAAATATTGAATCGTTATGTAAGGATACCAACGTTCAAGATGGTAACTGTAAGGACTATCTTACCTTTTGTTCAGCAAGGGAATTATATGTCCACAATAGATTTACAGGATGCATATCTGCATATTCCGATTCATCCAGATCATTATCAGTTCCTGAGATTCTCGTTTCTGGACAAGCATTACCAATTTGTGGCTCTGCCGTTTGGCCTAGCTACAGCTCCAAGAATTTTTACAAAGGTTCTCGGTGCCCTGCTGTCTGTAATCAGAGAACAGGGTATTGTGGTATTTCCTTATTTGGACGATATCTTGGTACTTATTGGTTCCTTATTTGGACGATATCTTGGTACTTGCTCAGTCTTTACATTTAGCAGAATCTCATACGAATCGACTTGTGTTGTTTCTTCAAGATCATGGTTGGAGGATCAATTTACCAAAAAGTTCTTTGATTCCTCAGACAAGGGTAACTTTTCTGGGTTTCCAGATGGATTCAGTGTCCATGACTCTGTCTTTAACAGACAAGAGACGTCTAAAGTTGATTGCAGCTTGTCGAAACCTTCAGTCACAATCATTCCCTTCGGTAGCCTTATGCATGGAAATTCTAGGTCTTATGACTGCTGCATCGGACGCGATCCCCTTTGCTCGTTTTCACATGCGACCTCTTCAGCTCTGTATGCTGAAGCAATGGTGCAAGGATTACACGAAGATATCTCAATTAATATCTTTAAAACCGATTGTTCGACACTCTCTAACATGGTGGACAGATCACCATCGTTTAATTCAGGGGGCTTCTTTTGTGCTTCCGACTTGGACTGTAATTTCAACAAATGCAAGTCTCACAGGTTGGGGAGCTGTGTGGGGATCTCTGACGGCACAAGGAGTTTGGGAATCTCAGGAGGTGAGATTACCGATCAATATTTGGAACTCCGTGCAATTTTCAGAGCTCTTCAGTTTTGGCCTCTTCTGAAGAGAGAATCGTTCATTTGTTTTCAGACAGACAATGTCACAACTGTGGCATACATCAATCATCAAGGAGGGACTCACAGTCCTCTGGCTATGAAAGAAGTATCTCGAATTTTGGTTTGGGCGGAATCCAGCTCCTGTCTAATCTCTGCGGTTCATATCCCAGGTGTAGACAATTGGGAAGCGGATTATCTCAGTCGCCAAACGTTGCATCCGGGCGAATGGTCTCTTCACCCAGAGGTATTTCTTCAGATTGTTCAAATGTGGGAACTTCCAGAAATAGATCTGATGGCGTCCCATCTAAACAAGAAACTTCCCAGGTATCTGTCCAGATCCCGGGATCCTCAGGCGGAGGCAGTGGATGCATTATCACTTCCTTGGAAGTATCATCCTGCCTATATCTTTCCGCCTCTAGTTCTTCTTCCAAGAGTAATCTCCAAGATTCTGAAGGAATGCTCGTTTGTTCTGCTGGTAGCTCCGGCATGGCCTCACAGGTTTTGGTATGCGGATCTTGTCCGGATGGCCTCTTGCCAACCGTGGACTCTTCCGTTAAGACCAGACCTTCTGTCACAAGGTCCTTTTTTCCATCAGGATCTGAAATCCTTAAATTTAAAGGTATGGAGATTGAACGCTTGATTCTTGGTCAAAGAGGTTTCTCTGACTCTGTGATTAATACTATGTTACAGGCTCGTAAATCTGTATCTCGAGAGATATATTATAGAGTCTGGAAGACTTATATTCTTGGTGTCTTTCTCATCATTTTTCCTGGCATTCTTTTAGAATACCGAGAATTTTACAGTTTCTTCAGGATGGTTTAGATAAGGGTTTGTCCGCAAGTTCTTTGAAAGGACAAATCTCTGCTCTTTCTGTGCTTTTTCACAGAAAGATTGCTATTCTTCCTGATATTCATTGTTTTGTACAAGCTTTGGTTCGTATAAAACCTGTCATTAAGTCAATTTCTCCTCCTTGGAGTTTGAATTTGGTTCTGGGAGCTCTTCAAGCTCCTCCGTTTGAACCTATGCATTCATTGGACATTAAATTACTTTCTTGGAAAGTTTTGTTCCTTTTGGCCATCTCTTCTGCCAGAAGAGTTTCTGAATTATCTTCTCTTTCTTGTGAGTCTCCTTTTCTGATTTTTCATCAGGATAAGGCGGTGTTGCGAACTTCTTTTGAATTTTTACCTAAAGTTGTGAATTCCAACAACTTTAGTAGAGAAATTGTGGTTCCTTCATTATGTCCTAATCCTAAGAATTCTAAGGAGAAATCGTTGCATTCTTTGGATGTTGTTAGAGCTTTGAAATATTATGTTGAAGCTACGAAATCTTTTCGTAAGACTTCTAGTCTATTTGTTATCTTTTCCGGTTCTAGAAAAGGCCAGAAAGCTTCTGCCATTTCTTTGGCATCTTGGTTGAAATCTTTAATTCATCTTGCCTATGTTGAGTCGGGTAAAACTCCGCCTCAGAGAATTACAGCTCATTCTACTAGGTCAGTTTCTACTTCCTGGGCGTTTAGGAATGAAGCTTCGGTTGACCAGATCTGCAAAGCAGCAACTTGGTCCTCTTTGCATACTTTTACTAAATTCTACCATTTTGATGTATTTTCTTCTTCTGAAGCAGTTTTTGGTAGAAAAGTACTTCAGGCAGCGGTTTCAGTTTGAATCTTCTTGCTTATGTTTTTTGTTAAACTTTATTTTGGGTGTGGATTATTTTCAGCAGGAATTGGCTGTCTTTATTTTATCCCTCCCTCTCTAGTGACTCTTGTGTGGAAAGATCCACATCTTGGGTAGTCATTATCCCATACGTCACTAGCTCATGGACTCTTGCTAATTACATGAAAGAAAACATAATTTATGTAAGAACTTACCTGATAAATTCATTTCTTTCATATTAGCAAGAGTCCATGAGGCCCGCCCTTTTTTTGTGGTGGTTATGATTTTGTATAAAGCACAATTATTCCAATTCCTTATTTTATATGCTTTCGCACTTTTTTATCACCCCACTTCTTGGCTATTCGTTAAACTGAATTGTGGGTGTGGTGAGGGGTGTATTTATAGGCATTTTGAGGTTTGGGAAACTTTGCCCCTCCTGGTAGGAATGTATATCCCATACGTCACTAGCTCATGGACTCTTGCTAATATGAAAGAAATGAATTTATCAGGTAAGTTCTTACATAAATTATGTTTTCTCCTGTTAAGTGTAGTCAGTCCACTGGTCATCCATTACTTATGGGATTATAACTCCTCCCTAACAGGAAGTGCAAGAGGATCACCCAAGCAGAGCTGCTATATAGCTCCTCCCCTCTACGTCATACCCAGTCATTCTCTTGCACCTAACTAAAGATAGGACGTGTGAGAGGACTGTGGTGTGTTAAACTTAGTTTTTATTTCTTCAATCAAAAGTTTGTTATTTTAAACGGCACCGGAGTGTGTTGTTTGTTCTCAGGCAGCATTAGAAGAAGAATCTACCTGAGTTTGTCTATGATCTTAGCGGTCGTAACTAAGATCCACTTGCTGTTCTCGGCCATTCTGAGGAGTGAGGTAACTTCAGAACAGGGGATAGCA
Organism: Bombina bombina; assembly: GCF_027579735.1. NCBI lineage: Eukaryota > Metazoa > Chordata > Amphibia > Anura > Bombinatoridae > Bombina > Bombina bombina. The sequence goes on from NC_069500.1 coordinate 1,133,379,716, forward strand.
TGCAGGGCCCACCTGCAAGGAGGTATGTGCAGTAAATTATTTTCTAAGGAATGGAATTGACTGAGAAAATACTGCTAATACCGATGTAATGTAAGTGCAGCCTTAAATGCAGTAGTAGCGACTGGTATCAGGCTGATATGTATGTATGTATACTCTGAGGTATTTCTGGGGAATGGAATTTCACTAAGAAAATACTGTCAATATTAAAGTAATATTTGAGCCTGCACTGCAGTGAAAGCGACTAGCAGCAGGCTTATTAATAACACTTCATAATTTTCAATTTTTAAAACGTTTACTGGCATGTTTTTTACCACATGGCTGTCGTTTTTTTCTGAATAAAACCAGTTTACTGAGCTTCCCCACTGTTGTAATATGAGTGGGAGGGGCCTATTTTAGCGCTTTATTGCGCAGTAAAAATTTAGTCAGTCTTCTTATTTCTTCCTCCATGATCCAGGACGTTTCTACAGAGCCCAGGGGTCTCCAAAACTAGTTTTGAGGGAGGTAATCAGTCATAGCAGACCTGTGACAGTGTGTTTGACTGTGATAAAAACGTTTATTATTTCAACTGTTATCCGTTTTAGGTATTAAGGGGTTAATCATCCTTTTGCTGGTGGGTGCAATCCTCTGCTGACTTTATACATTTTCTGTTAAAATTTGTTTGTTTTAACATATTTGGTTCATTGTTAATTCAACTGTTTCACATTTTTATGTTTTCTTAAAAACGCAGTAGCGTTTTTTATATAGCTTGTAAATTTATTTAAAAGTTTTTTTCCAAGCTTGCTAGTGTTATTGCTAGTCTGTTTAAACATGTCTGACACAAATTAATCTGTTTGTTCACTATGTTTAAAGGCCAATGTGGAGCCCAATAGAAATTTGTGCACTCAATGTATAGATGTTACTTTGAATAAAAGTCAAACTTTATATGTTAAAAAAATATCACCAGACAACGAGGGGGAAGTTATGCCGACTAACTCTCCTCACGTATCAGTACCTTTGCCTCCCGCTCAGGAGGTGCGTGATATTGTGGCGCCAAGTACATCAGGGCGGCCCATACAAATCACTTTGCAAGACATGGCTAATGTTATGACTGAAGTACTATCTAAATTGCCAGAATTAAGAGGTAAACGCGATCACTCTGGGGTAAGAACAGAGTGCGCTGATAATAATAGAGCCATGTCTGATACTGCGTCACAATTTGCAGAACATGAGGACGGAGAGCTTCATTCTGTGGGTGACGGATCTGATCCAAGTAAACTGGATTCAGACATTTCAAATTTTAAATTTAAGCTTGAGAACCTCCGTGTATTACTAGGGGAGGTATTAGCGGCTCTGAATGATTGTAACACGGTTGCAATTCCAGAGAAAGTATGTAGGCTGGATAAATATTTTGCGGTACCGGCGTGTACTGACGTTTTTCCTATACCTAAAAGGCTTACAGAAATTGTTAACAAGGAGTGGGATAGACCCGGTGTGCCCTTTTCACCCCCTCCTATATTTAGAAAAATGTTTCCAATAGACGCCACCACACGGGACCTATGGCAGACAGTCCCTAAGGTGGAAGGAGCAGTTTCTACTCTGGCTAAGCGCACCACTATCCCGGTGGAGGATAGCTGTGCTTTTTCAGATCCAATGGATAAAAAGTTAGAGGGTTACCTTAAGAAAATGTTTGTTCAGCAAGGTTTTATATTACAACCCCTTGCATGCATCGCGCCTGTCACTGCTGCGGCGGCATTCTGGTTTGAGTCTCTGGAAGAGACCCTTAGCACAGCTCCATTGGATGAGATTATGAACAAGCTTAAAGCCCTTAAGCTAGCTAATTCATTTATTTCTGATGCCGTAGTACACTTAACCAAACTTACGGCCATTCAAGCGCGTGGAGCGCTGTGGCTTAAATCCTGGTCAGCTGATGTGACTTCTAAATCTAAATTGCTTAATATTCCTTTCAAAGGGCAGACATTATTCGGGCCCGGCTTGAAAGAAATTATCGCTGACATTACTGGAGGTAAGGGCCATGCCCTGCCTCAAGACAGGGCCAAACCAAAGGCTAAACAGTCTAATTTTCGTGCCTTTCGTAACTTCAAGGCAGGAGCAGCATCAACTTCCTCCGCTCCAAGACAGGAAGGAACTGTTGCTCGCTACAGACAGGGCTGGAAACCTAACCAGTCCTGAAACAAGGGCAAGCAGGCCAGAAAACCTGCTGCTGCCCCTAAGACAGCATGAAGTGAGGGCCCCCGATCCGGAAACGGATCTAGTGGGGGGCAGACTTTCTCTCTTTGCCCAGGCTTGGGCAAGAGATGTCCAGGATCCCTGGGCGTTGGAGGTCATATCTCGGGGATATCTTCTGGACTTCAAAGCTTCTCCTCCACAAGGGAGATTTCATCTTTCAAGGTTATCAGCAAACCAGATAAAGAAAGAGGCGTTTCTACGCTGTGTTCAAGACCTCTTACTAATGGGAGTGATCCACCCAGTTCCGCGGTCGGAACACGGGCAAGGATTCTATTCAAATCTGTTTGTGGTTCCCAAAAAAGAGGGAACCTTCAGACCAATCTTGGACTTAAAGATCCTAAACAAATTCCTAAGAGTTCCATCGTTCAAAATGGAAACTATTCGAACCATCTTACCCATGATCCAAGAGGGTCAGTACATGACCACAGTGGATTTAAAGGATGCCTACCTTCACATACCGATTCACAAGGATCATTACCGGTATCTAAGATTTGCCTTCCTAAACAGGCATTACCAGTATGTTACTCCTTGAGCGTAGGAGCCCAACAACTTAGAAAACTTTAGTATAATTTCTCTGGTATCTGGTACTCTAGTATGCCCTCAGGGTTAACTTACCCATTGCAAGCTAGGTTCTTTATACAAAAGCTACCTACAGACCCTTATAGTAAGGAATGCATTTGAAAACAGTACTTATGTATTTCTAGACACTCTGACTTTACCTTGATTAATGGTTAACTGCACCATTATTATTGTTGTTAGGGTTTAGTCTTTATGTTTAGGGTCTTTTAACTATAGCTTAACATTTACATGACAAGTATGTCACTGGATGCAAACATCTGTTGTTCCATGTTTATATTATATTATTTGTATTTTTCATTTCAGCAACCATGAAGCGGTTTCCTTGCACCATAAATGCTTCCAGCTGGGTCCGGAGTTCTCTTTCCTCTCTCCCATCGTATATTTTTGCTCACTGCAAATGTTTATACATGTTAGATTGTTATTACACATAATGTAGCTAACTTTGTGCAGGAACTGTTTCTAATTCTAATTCTATATGTATTTACTGTGTGCTGACACTAGTTAATACCCCTGTGCTTTCTAAGGTGTTCACAGCTACGTAAATAAATACCCATTGGAGGATTAATTGAGGGGAGTGTTCCCAACTACCAATGGGAAGACTAGCTACTGCTTTTAAGTTCACTTCACTAAGTTTTAGCCAGGTAATGAGTAAGGTTGTAAGCTGAAACGCGTATACCTGTTCTCTTGTTGCTAGTCTTATTGATTTTCTTTTCAGTATTTACCCCGGGGTGTTTATCCCCTCTCACGTCTTTGTTTTTGTTTGTTTG